>NC_066516.1:4419832-4427332 GCF_024679095.1 Eriocheir sinensis
CCGGGCTGTGTGTTGCATTGGGCAGGAAAAACCGGGCTGTGTGTTGCATTGGGCAGGGAAAACCGGGCTGTGTGTTGCATTGGACAGGGAAAACCGGGCTGTGTGTTGCATTGGACAGGGAAAACCGGGCTGTGTGTTGCATTGGACAGGGAAAACCGGGCTGTGTGTTGCATTGGACAGGGAAAACCGGGCTGTGTGTTGCATTGGACAGGGAAATCCGGGCTGTGTGTTGCATTGGACAGGGAAATCCGGGCTGTGTGTTGTATTGGACAGGGAAAACCGGGCTGTGTGTTGTATTGGACAGGGAAAACCGGGCTTTGTTGTATTGGACAGGGAAAACCGGGCTGTGTGTTGCATTGGGCAGGGAAATCCGGGCTGTGTGTTGCATTGGACAGGGAAAACCGGGCTGTGTGTTGCATTGGGCAGGGAAAACCGGGCTGTGTGTTGCATTGGACAGGGAAAACCGGGCTGTGTGTTGCATTGGACAGGGAAATCCGGGCTGTGTGTTGCATTGGACAGGGAAATCCGGGCTGTGTCCCATGTATAGTGTAGAGGGTTGAGGAAACAGGACAGGGAGGGATAAATTAGTATTGCAAAGGGCAGGAGAAACAGGCTGGAGTGTTGCACGGGGCTAGATACTGCACGTGTCGCGGGGACGAGGGTGTGTTGCATGGAGCGGAGCGGGGCGGGGCTGACGGGGCGGGTCGGGTCGTCGGGCAGCAAAGGTCGTGTGTGCCGTAACCTCGCCGGATTGGGGTCACACACATATTGTAATTATTAAGGTTTTTAACGACCCAGTTTCGTGATGTGACGGCTTTTGCAATATTCAGTTTTCAGAGAGAGAGAGAGAATTACTTTTGTATATTTCTTATCACGTGAAATATCCAGTGAAGCGGAACCATTTCTCTCTCTCTCTCTCTCTCTCTCTCTCTCTCTCTCTCTCTCTCAAGATTAAGTTCAAGAGAGTAAATGTCTCGTTGTGTTCTCTTAGGTTGCCTCACACCTCCCTTGCCACGCCTGAAAGGACCCCTACAGACCCTTTAATACCCCCCTCCCTCCCTCCCTACCTACTTCCCCTCTCTCTCTCTCTCTCTCTCTCTCTCTCTCTCTCTCTCTCTCTCTGTTTTACCTTTCCTCTATAGAATCCATCTTCTTTAAACTTGACTCTACAGGTAAAACACACACACACACACACACACACACACACACACACACACACACACACACACACACACACACACATGCAAGCCTGTATTTACTTTTTATGAACGTTTTTTGGGGTTGGGGGAGTTTGATTGGATTTGCCGTGTTTTGTGTGTGTGTGTGTGTGTGTGTGTGTGTGTGTGTGTGGAGATTCAGTGAAAGTTGTATGACTAGGGAGATGCTGAAGGTGGGCGTGGCTGGTGCGTGGTTGGAGGGGGGGGGGGGTTATGGTGGTGGTGGTTGGGAGAGTGCTTGGTGGTGGGTATGCCTTGAAGTATGGGAAGGGGTAAAGACTGGTGATTAAGGGGTTGGTAAAAGTTAGCCAAACGACCTGGGGGAGGGGGGGGGGTACAAATACGTATGGTTATGTGTACGGGTTTTGGGTCGTGTTCGAGGGTTTGTTTGTGTGGTATTAGTGGAGGTCAGTCTGGTTTCGCGTGGGGATTTTTCTTCTGAACGTGTTGGTAATGATGGTTGTTGTAAAGGCAATCAGAAGTCTCCCTCCCACCCCCCTCGTCCTTTCCCTTGCACTTCTTTTCCTTCAGTTTTTACTTTACTATTTCCGCCCTTCTTTGTCTCGTCCTCAACCTTTACACAGGCAAATATTCCTAACCTTACACGGGCACGACTTGTGTTTCTCCGTATTTAATTCACATTTCTTGTATCAGTTTTTACCTACGACCCACATTCCTGCCCCGAGTCACGCCCTCCGCCTGTCACACCTGTTACTTCCCTTCCCGTGTCTTGTTACCTGGATGGGCGCCACACACCTGTGCTCCATTATCCCTCTGCGTACCCCCAACACCTGAGCGCCGCCGCGGCCAGCATCAGCCTGTCGCCCACCGGTCACTCTATCTCCTTTAGCCGTTTCGTAGAAGCGGCTCTTCCCTCCACCCCGCACTGAAGTGGACGCTCTTAAGTGAGGCAGAGTTGCCCCCACATTGGGAGGTATAGAGGAAGGAGAGAAACAATCCCATACACTTCCCTCTCGCCATATCTTTTAGCCATTTCGGAGAAGCGGATCTTCCCCCATCCCGCGTTAAAGTGGACGTCCTTAACGGAACAAGAGTTGCCTTCATGATGAGGAAAATGGAATGAAGAAAAGAAACCGTCGCATACACTTCCCTGTCCTTGAATGTTCTTTTTGTGGGCACGTGGATACAAATAGTTTTATCACTATTGTATTTCTTATATAACAGTTATCAGATCGTATCTTTGTCAGATGGGCTAATTAGCTTGTGAGGTCACGTCCCCCTCTCTCCCTTCTTACACCCCTCCCCTCTTCTCTCCTCTCCTCTCCTCCACTCCCGCGGCAGGGATTGGGGCGTGGGGCGACCATTGTGTTCAGCTGGACGTGATAAGGTTATGCAATGGTTGTGGCGGGGATGGCGGGGAGTGGGGGAGGTGTGGAGGTGGAGGGAAGCGGGCGTGGCTGGCCAACGCTATTGTATAAGGTTCTTGTTACTACAGCTTATTGACGTATGGGCCTCGCTGCGTCAGGTGTGAAGTGCCGTATTGTGTGTGTGTGTGTGGGGGGGGGGGGGGTGCGCCCGCCACAGGTGTACACGTTATGCTTTTACATCATGTCGGGTCACACGCTGCCCCGAAAAAAAGCATAAAGGCCGCTGTGGCTCAAGCAAGGTAGAGGATATTGCCAACAGTGCCATTACGACGACATTTTGCTTATCTATGATCTTAAAAACAAGTAGTATATTATTATTATTATTATTATTATTATTATTATTATTATTATTATTATTATTATTATTATTATTATTATTAGAATGCAGTAGTTCTGATCACATAATGCAGCGGCCAGTCCAATAGTTACAGCAATAGATAGTGTGTATAATATTTGTTAACGCTGTATTGTTGTCTTCTAGCAAGTCATGTTTTTATCTTGTTAATCTTCCGGTCACAAAGATGGTGCACCTTGTTTACCTTTTCCCTTGCGCCAGTCAGTCATAACCTTTGTTCCCTCAGTCTCTGGAGTGTTGGCGTCAGGATCATGAGTTTTACAGACGGTGTATATTTGTTCCCTGACCATGCGCTTCTCCCGTCGCTTAGCCTTCTGGTCTGGTAGTCATCTGTGTGCCCTCTTGCGCCCTCTGGAACCGTCCCCCGCCCCGGTTGCGCCTCGCTGTCTTTGTGGAATAATCCCCACATCAATTTCCCGGCAATTTATCGTCACGGCCACACGTTGGTCTTTTTGTTGTTAGTGCCTCTGAGCCTCCTCATCCAATTTGTGTTTCTAATGTATTGTTGTTTCTGTCGCGACGCTGCTGCCGCTGTTGTTTCTTTATTATACAACAGCAAAACACCAACGACAACTACTACTACTACTACTACTACTACTACTACTACTACTACTACTACTACTACTACTACCACCACCAACACCAAAACCACTACTACTTAGTAATAATTATAATGATGACAATAGCAATAATAATAATAATAATAATAATAATAATAATAATAATAATAATAATAATAATAATAATAATAATATAAAGGAATTAATAACGGTAATAATTATGAAAATGTTAATGATAACGATAATACTGATAATACTGATAATATATCTACACCAGCAACAAGACCAATGCACTTTATCTTACATTCTGCCATGCACTCCTCGTTGTGGCCACGGCATGCACTTGTTCCCCTTGGCCGGCGTGGATGTGCATGAGGGCGTCGGTCGGCAGGCATGGGCGGGCGTGCTCGGCGGGGCGTTGCGCGGGCTGCAGGTCCGTCATTGGGGAGCGTTTCCTTCTCGGTCCATGGCGCGGCGGTGCTCGTGTACCATTCACTGATGACCCCTCAGGTGGCCAGTTCGACAGTCCAACACAGTCATAGTCAGCGCCCAAACCAAACCATATTAACCACAGTGATCCGTCTTTTCTACGCAATACCAGATACTAATAAAGAGATTTCCTGTGTAGTTTCCTAAAATTTCATCCTCCTTTTTATATCAATGCAAAACACTCGAGCTCCAGGGAAGTTTCGTCGTATTATGTGTTTGGTTGGGGAGCTTACAAACTTGGTGTATTGGACTGTAAAATTGGCCCTGGATGACGAGGTGACCAGCCTGGCGATGGAGGTGATGGTGATGTTGGTGATCTTAAATGAGTATACCCAGAGTCATTGAATTAGCTGATTAACCTCGTGCCAAGTTGTGAGGCTCTCGCTTCTAATGATGGCGAAGGTAATGATGATGAGGGCACAAAAGGCGTATGTAGAGTCATCGTACTATTTTTGTAATATAATGACATGTTCTCTGCATTTCTGATGTGGATGAAAATGATGTAGTGTAGGTGATACTGATGGTCTTAAGGCGTATATAGTAGTATTAGCTTGGCCTCATGACACGTTATGTGCTTGTTCCTGTCTGTTTGGTGGATCTGGCCCATCGTCCGTCCGTCCGTCCTTCGTAACTCATTGCTCCCTGGCGGGTCGGCGTGTGTTGTGAGGGAAAGTCAATAATCACTGACGTGCTCTCCTCCCCCTGGCGACAACGACAACGGCAGCAGCGGGGTGGTGGTGGTGGGGGCCTCTGCTTGCTGCCCTCATGTGTTTATTGTGACTGAATAATTATCTCAGCCTGTGTGTGTGTGTGTGTGTGTGTGTGTGTGTGTGTGTGTGTGTGTGTGTGTGTGTGTGTGTGTTAACCGTGTATGATCTAAAGCAGTAAAACGGTGAACAGCTCAACAACAGCATAGCCCCGGCAGTCCGAACATGAGTCAGAATCATATTTCCCCCGGACGGGCGGAGCAGCAGTTTCCCGAGGTCAAATATCCTCCTGTGTGCACGGTAGTAAAAGAGCGGGGTTTACTGAGCCACTTCTTTACGTTGCCTAATAATAATCTCGGAGCGAGCGGCTTTTCCTCGTTTCCCCGGACTGGCGCAGCAATGCAGACGAGGGAAACTGAAAGGCCGGCGAGAGACAAAGAACGAGAGCGAGAACGAGAGACCCTTCGCTTTACCATTTCTGAATCACGGGTTAAATATGGAGAGTGACGCATGCCCTTCCGTATCCTGCCCAGCCTTAAACACCCAAAAGGGATGGCAAGCTCGTCCTGCAATAGTCCGGCCAATCGGTAAGCAAAGGCAATGAAATAGAGGGAACGAGAGCGCGAGGCCCTTCTCTGTACCATATCTGAATCATGGGTTAAAAATGAAGACTTACGTGCTCCTCCGTATCCTGCCCAGCCGTAAAACAAACAAAAGGGATGACAAACTCACCCCTCAGTATTCCGGCTACCATGTAAACAAAGACAATAAACTAACCCTTCTACAGTATACGTCATTCAAGAGTAAAGCAAGAGCGTAGGTGACGGAAACGCCCTGCAGGTGCAAGCTTGTTCGCAATCACCACCTCTCCTTTGCAACTATATACACGGAGTTCGTTCCCTCTCCTTCCTACATACGACCCCTAGGGAGGGCATTGCCACACCCTTCACTCCTGCCTTGCATAAACATTTGTCCCTTCCGCTGATATTCCGCCCATGCCAGAGTAAGCAATGCAGTTGACTGGCCAGCATTCTGTATTTGTGTGTGCCGCGGAGAAGTAAGCTTGCTATCGTGTCTCCCATCGTCTTCTGGTTTTGTTGGGGGTGATAGGGATGGTGGTGTTGGGGTGATGGGGATGGTGGTGTTTGGGGTGCAGGTGATGATCAGGTGGTGTCTAGTAATGGTGATGATGACAGTGGTGGTAGTGAGTGGTGATGATGGGGAAGATGGTAATGTCATCGTATTTGGTAGACACGATTCATATAGGTGAGGTGTTGCTGGTGGCGGCGGTGGTACTGGATTTTAGGCGCAGCGTAGGAGTGGCGGTAATGATGATGATGATGATGGGGGGGTGGAGGGGGTAGATCCTGGGTACTACTAATGGGCGTGCAGCATACTTGTTGAGGGTGTCGTCACCTTTGCGTACCATTATGGCGTTTGGGCGGGGGTGTACGGATGACGAATACAGTACAGGTGAAGGTTGTTGACGATGTGGCAATAATCATTCTCTCTGTGGTGGTGATGAGCAGACATGGTGGTGAGCTGATGGTGTCATGCCGGTGTTGGGGGATGGTAGAAAGGTGTTAGCGTCATGGTAGTGGTATTAGAGCAGACGGTGGTTGATTGTGATTTGTAATAGTGGTGTGAAATGTCGGTGTTGGTGTTGGTTGGGGGAGGGGGGGGGGTTAGTAAGGTGTTAGCGTCATGGGGGTGTTAGTGTAGACGGTGGTTAATGGTGATTTGTAGTATAGTGGTGTCAGTGATAAGCAAGCAAGGTGGTGTGAAATGTCGGTGTTGATGTTGTTTGGGGGAGGGTAGAAGGGTGTTAGCGTCATGGTGGTGGTAGTGGTGTTAGTGTAGACGGTGGTTAATGGTGATTTGTAGTAGTGGTGTCAGTGATAAGCAAGCAAGGTGGTGTGTCATGTCGGTGTCGGTGTTTTTTTTGTTTTTTTGGGGGGGGAGGGGGGGTTAGTAAGGTGTTAGCGTCATGGTGGTGTTAGTGGTTATTTGTAGTAGTGGTGTCAGTGATAAGCAAGCATGTTGGTTTGCAAATGCTGTCATGTCGGTGGTGGTAGTGGAGGTGGGGGTGATTGGAGAGGAAGCGTTACGGGCGGTGATGAGGGTACCAACGCCATCAGCAGGAGGTTATGAGGTGGTGTGGTAATAGTGTCATGGCGGTGGAGGTAGTGGTGGTGGTGAGGGGGGTGGGGTGATGCGGGTGGTTGGTGATGACAGCATTGAGAACGTTACGAGGTAATAAGGGCCGAATTATCTCACCTGCTGGCGCCTCCTTTGCCCAGGTGTGTACAGGTATGTATGCTCGCCCCCCGCAGCCCTCCACCTGTCTAATTAGTATGGCTACACCTGCCTCATGGCGTTCCCCGCGTATACGTGTGGCGGAATGGCAATGATGTCAAGGCCCTTCTTTATGGGTATATGCCTAGAATGTTTTGCGATGGTGGTAGTAGTAGTAGTAGTAGTAGTAGTAGTAGTAGCAGTAATTTCATCATCATCATATATATATATATATATATATATATATATATATATATATATATATACATACACACTCCATATCCTCAAAGGTATCTGAGTTCGTTTCCTGTTGTTGCTGTTGTGAAGCAAAAAATGTGTGTGTGTGTGTGTGTGTGTGTGTGTGTGTGTGTGTGTGTGTGTGTGTGTGTGTGTGTGTGTGTGTGTGTGTGTGTGTAACATCTGCTCTTGACTGTCGTGCGTGCAGCGTGTGAAAGGAAGGAAAATGAAAGAAGAGATAACAAACGAACA
>NC_066516.1:4429832-4437332 GCF_024679095.1 Eriocheir sinensis
ATGAAAATAGCTGGCGGTATTGTTTGGGTGGAGGCTGGACAAATCTTAGTCTCGTGGAGGGAGCATTGGGCATCATCTGTTGTGAAGAGGGTTCTGTGTCATGCAGGAATTATTTTTTCTTTGTATATATAAGGTTGTAAGTGCTAGAGCGGGAAGGATCACTTTAGATGTTTGATCCCGTTACGTTAAGTCATGACGAAGCTAATCATTGCGTGGCATGTGGACAGGTGTGTGCTTTTCCTATTTAGAGGCAACCGAAGAACTGAGAAATACTGCTCATAATCAGCTACTCTTATAGTTAGTTTCTTCTTGATAAAAGTTAATCATAACATATACGTCCGAATAACTTTAAGCGCTGTGTTATATCACTTCAAACCGCGGTGTAGGGACGTGCATGTGTGTCGTGACCAATGAAGCGCGGGCTTGGTGACTCAGGTGTCAGGAGGGCGAAAGGAAATGCCAAGTGGTGCAGGGGAGGCGTGTGAAGGCTTTGACCCGTCCGGAGGCTCTCACGATGGACAGTCTTCTCCCCCTCTGAGTAACACAGAAGGAGACAGACTCGGGGATGAAAAGAAAGAGGGGGAAAAAGTCGCTTTTATCTTGCATGACCACTGGTTCGTGACGTTTGTTACATTGTAGGAGGGCGTGGGAGGCACTCTCTCTCTCTCTCTCTCTCTCTCTCTCTCTCTCTCTCTCTCTCTCTCTCTCTCTCTCTCTCTCTCTCTCTCTCTCTCTCTCTCTCTATCTACACACACACACACACACACACACACACACACTTAAGCAGGAGCAGCAACCACCACATACGTACGTACATACATACGCGAAACATTAATTCCACATCTGTCTTCACACACCTGGGGCCACACCTGTGCCGGCGCTACTCTGCCTCGAGCCTCTCCGGGATGAGTCAGTGTGGGCGGTGTTGAGTGACGGTATGCGGCTCCTCGGTGCAGCGGGTGGACCAAGAACAAGGCAGGGAAGGGCGCCGGGCCTCGTAAGATGGACTGTAGAGAGGTGGTGAGCGCGTGCTGGTGCCTCAGGAGCTTGGAGGTGTGGCTGCGGGGGTGGAGCGGCAGGGGGGAGAAAGCACAACCCACGCCTGTCTTGGTTCATCCACCACCACCACCACCACCTCCACCATCATCATTACCGCTTCCTCTCGTGCATTGTGGCATGACAGTTGCAACGACTTTAACAAAAACAAATACAACAACAATCACCACGACCCCTTCGACTACCTCTGCTCGTTGTACTACTACTACTACTACTATCTCTACTACTGCTGCTGGCACTGCATCTACTAACGGTTCTCTTGCTCCTGCCTTCAATATCTCTGCAGCCTCCTTCCCCGCCACCGCCTCCGACACCATCAGGCCGCCCCGTCCGCCCCTCCCTCCGGTGGGTTATTTTTTCTTGCCTTCAGCGTGACACGGCTAAAGGAAGAGTGAAAAAAGACGTGCTCATACTCGTCCGTTAAAATCTTGTCGTTAGTTCCAGTTTGTCGTGTATCGTAGTCTTGTCATTCGTTATTATAAGAACATAAGAAGATAAGAACGTAAAGAGTCTGCAAGAGGCCGTTTGGGCTATACAAGGCAGCTCCTGTAATCTTAACCCCACCTTACCTTCTTCGTTGTCTTCGTCGTCATCATAACCGTCGTCATCATCACCACCACCACCACCTTCACCACCACTACCACCACCTTCACCACCACCACCACCTTCACCACCACTACCAGCACCACTGTCATCCTTCTTCTCCACCATAACGGGACTGTCGCCAGCTCCAGGTGTAGAAAACCGCTTGTGTTAGTATTCTTATTTTCATTGTCTACACTACCACATTCCCTGCAATTCACCCCCCTCCGTCTCCTTCCCCCTCCCGCCCCCTCCATCCTAACACCCATTGAATACATGTAACCTTCATACGTGTGAATATATAGGGCTTAGCCGCAGTACCTTCACATATGTTCAGATGGTGAAGGTGGTGGTGGTGAGTGAGGGAGTAAGGAAGTGAGTTGTGATGGTGGGTGGGTGAACAGGTAGGATGAGTAAGTGGGTGAGTGAGTGGTGTTGGTGGTTGATCGATGAGTGAGTGAGTGAGTGAGGGAGGGAAGGAGGGAGGAAGTGAGTGAGTGATTAAGTGAACGAGTGAGGGAGTTTGAGTTAATGAGAAGGTGAGTGAGTGAGTGAGTGAGAGTAAGTGAACAAAGGAGGGAGCCCGAGTGAGGGGGTGTGAGTTAATGAGAGTGAGTGAGTGAGTTAGTAAGTGAACGAAGGAGGGAGGCAGTGAGTTAGCGAAGAGGAGGTTGTCAGCCTGTCTCTTTGTCGCGTTCACCTGTAAGGCTTCCACGGACTAAGATGGTGAACAGTACGGCTATGCAAAGATTCTCCTGCTGCCTGTCTGCCTGTCGTCATCAACCACCACTCCTTCCTCTGCTGCCTGCTTCACTTCCTCCTCCTGCTGCTGCTGTTCCTGTTCTTTTTTTCGTTTATTTTTTCTTGTTCTTGTTTCTTATTTTCACTGTCGTCATTCTTTATCTGCGTTGTCATTGTTCTTTCTCCTCGTTGTCGGTTGTCGCTGAACTGCATTCCTCCTCCTCCTCTTCCTCCATTTCCCTCCAGTTCTTTTACCTCTCCTCCTTCACCGCCTCCCCTCCTCACCAAGCAAGGGATGGTTCTTATTATTAAAGTGGCATACATTTTGCAGGGTTGCCTAAAATATATGTTTGTACAGTAACGCCCATCATACGAACGAACTTTGTTATGTACGAGTATCGACGAAGTGAAGATCCAGAAGACAAAACAGTATGCGGTACTTTAATATACGAAGCCGTTTTCTTCTCTTGGCTGGACAGAAAACTGGAGAAGGCGGAGCATCGGGTAGGGGGATACTTGCACGTTCATGTCCTATCTCATGGAGGGGGTGGGGTGGGGGGGGCAGTGAAGGGAATGTTGATATAATAAAATGAGAAAGTATTGAATTAATTTCGCCTTCATATTCACAGTTCACTTTGTGTTGAGAAATTTGGTAATGCAAGAGCAACCGCAGCTTTCTTTTTGTGGTGGGGGGGATGTGTGTGTGTGTGTGTGTGTGTGTGTGTGTGTGTGTGTGTGTGTGTGTGTGTGTGTGTGTGTGTGTGTTTAGTTTACACGGTGTTAAGGGGTGAACAAGGGCGTGAAGAGGCTATTGTCTCAAAGCCGCGAGGTGATGCAAGGGAAATTATCTCTACCAACCCAAGAATAATATGTATAAAACCTTTCTCTGTAATGTTGACATGGCGCGTACATTGGGTGAAAACATTAAGTGAGCTTATTGTTGTTGATGATGATGTTATTATTATTATTATTATTATTATTATTATTATTATTATTATTATTATTATTGATATACTTCTTTTTCTTCTTTTTCCTATTCATATTCTCACTACTACTATACTACTACTACTACTACATAAATGATACCTCCACCCATGTTTATTTTCCCGACACGTAATCATGGAGGGCTCCATAGCTTGGAGGTCATTAGCCCCAACTCTGTTCGCTAATGACTGTGTCCAACCATATTACTAATACTACCTTGCACTAAATCACCTATCACCTATTACGTCCAGATCCCCCTACTACTACTACTACTACTACTACTACTACTACTACTACTACTACTACTACTACTACTACTACTACTACTACTACTATTACTACCATCACTGATCTTGTTTTCATAATCATCGGAGAGGGCAGTGGACCGACCCGAGTAAGTGTATATTTTTTTTATCTTGTGCTGACCCGAGTGTTCTTTCTCTCCCCAGGTGAGTGACCCGCCCCGGCACCCCCAGCACCTCCACGCCTCCGGCTGGCAACGAGGCGGTGAGCACTGCAACACACACACACACACACACACACACACACACACACACACACACACACACACACACACACACACACACACACTTCTGCTCCTCATCTTACTTGTCACCTGCACTCACGCACTCACCTATTCTCTCTCTCTCTCTCTCTCTCTCTCTCTCTCTCTCTCTCTCTCTCTCTCTCTCTCTCTCTCTCTCACACACACACACACACACACATCACGTACAATACAAATTTACAAGAATTCTTATAACGTAATGTGAGGCCGTGACCAAGTGGAAGTGCACACAATGATTGGCCAGTGAAAGTATGTAAGTGTGTGTATGTATGTATGTATGAACACATGAGTGAGCTTCATGCATGGCCCTCATATGGACTTCCAGGAGATGTGAGAGAAAGGAGAGTCGAAAAGGGTTGGGAAAGGAAGGAGAATAGCAGGAGGGGTGTGTGTGTGTGTGTGTGTGTGTGTGTGTGTGTGTGTGTGTGTGTGTGTGTGTGTGAAGTGAATAGGATCGAGTGAATTAAAAGGGAGACGGAGAGGAGGAAAATGTATATATAGGTGAATGGACGGGCGCTTCAAAGAGCGAAGGGCTTAAGGAGGGGCTGATAATTAAGGAGTGGAGGACTGAGTGAATGAAATGAACAGAGGGACTGAGAAAAGCCTGTAAGAGAGAGAGAGAGAGAGAGAGAGAGAGAGAGAGAGAGAGAGAGAGAGAGAGAGAGAGAGAGAGAGAGAGAGAGAGAGAGAGAGAGAGAGAGAAGCCCAGTAATTCTATCTGAGGGTGTAGTGTTCATCGCTTGATCCCTGGAGAGAGGACACGTAAGAAACGGCTAACCGACTAGAACAGACAAAACTTGGGTTAGGCCTCACAAAGGTAACCGACCAGCCTCCATTACCCTCAAGTGAGAGAACGCTCACCCTCAATAGTAACACAACCTGACCTAACCTGACCTGACCTCAAGCTAGAGAGTCAGTCCTCGCATCACTATTATATTATTATTTGTGATTTTTGTGCCTTTTCATGCATATTGTTTCCTTTATTTTGAGACGCCTCTGTTTGATAAATTAGGACGAAGGTGAGAAGGGGCGGTACCTTGTGAGGGGGTGTGAGGGGGCAGATGTGGGGGGTGATAGGCAATGGTATCGTCTTGCGTATAGGCTTTTCGTACACACACACACACACACACACACACACACACACACACACACACACACACGGGATAGTATCAAGTCGTCACCGAGGTTCATGACCCCTTTCCGAGCCTCGAAGCAGGATACAGGCGGTCTAGGCGCTACGAATGACTGCCTGGGAGAACGACTCACTGATTGACGGACTGTTTGACTCACTGGCCGCCTGACTGATGTCCTCTTGTTTGCTTGTCTGCTTGCCTGCTTTATTGATTGGCGGGGCTGTCTGACTTTCCGCTTGGATGACTCCTGCTGGCTGACGAACTCGTATTGTTTATTATAATTTGTCTGAAGTTTCTGATGTCATTCATGTGCTATGTATCATTTTTCCGTTGTAATATTGTAGTGTATCAGTCCTTTCCCTCTTTCTACCTTATTTTATTATCTGTCGGTGATATGAGAAGGAGAGTAAAGTGAGATATCGAGGATGAAGTAGAAAGGAATCGAGAGTCGCAAGAAGACTACTTTACGGACGGTCTGTTTTTGCATCTATTTATCTATTTTTCGTTAATAAGAGAAGAAAAATAAGGTGAGATATCGAGGGTGAGATGGAAAAATATATCGAGGGTGAGATGGAAAAATATATCGAGGGTGAGATGGAAAAATATATCGAGGGTGAGATGGAAAAATATATCGAGGGGTGTTGGGCGACTATTATACCTTATGTCGGATCATAACAACTCTTGCTTACTGTTTACAAGCTAGATTCTGTCTTAGGCGACACGGATTGAGGAAAAGATGCAGAGATATACAGTATATTCAGCGACGACTTTCTCCCACTCCCTCCGGCTGATGCAGGAGGGGGAAACTGTTTTATGCAGCCTTATGGGACCGGTCTGAAGAGGAGAAAGTTGAAAATAGGGATGACAGTAAAGAGAGGGTAGAGGAGTTAGAGGAAGCGGAAGATAATGGTGTATGAAAAGCAGGTAGATGGAGAAAGAAATTGTAGCTGTAAAGGTAGAAGAGGTAGAGAAGACATGCAAGAAGGAAATGTGCGTTGTAGGGAAGGGAGAGGGGAAGGAAACCAGATGGAAGGTTCCGAAGAGTTTTGGAGAAGCAGAAAGAGTGCGAGGAATGGGAAAGTATGTGAAATGTAAGAGGAGTAGGAATTCAGGAAGAGAGAGGTATTCATAGAGTGAAGGAGGTGAAGGAAAGGAAGAAGAGGAAGGGAGATGACTGGAGTGGAGGGAGAGGAACGATAGATAAGGAAGTGAAAGGTAGGGAGGCAGGGAAGAGAGAAAAAGGGATGGAAATGTGTGTAGTAGAGGAGGGTGAGGGAAAGAAAGGGAGGTGGAAGGTAAGGAGGTAGGGGAAGGAGAATCATTGATGTAGCTAAGGCAGGTAAAGGGAAGAAAAGAACAGGGAAGGTAAGGAGGTATAAAGTCAGGAAGGGAGGGTGAGGGTGAGGGGAAGAAAAGATGTAAGGTAGGGAGGTAGGGGAGTGGATGTGGGTGAGGGGAAAGAAAGGAAGGGGATAGTAAGAAATTGACCCCGAAATTGACCTCTTTTCCGGCCACCTCTTTGGGTTCTTTTTGGGAGCAGCGAGTAGCGGGCTTTATTTTATTATTGTTTCCTTTTTTGTGTGCCTTTGAGCTGTCTCCTTTATTGTAAAAAAAAAAAAAGAGAGAGAGAATAGGAACATCAGGAGGAGGAGGAGGGAGGGAGGAAAAGATGTAAGGTACTGAGGTAGGGAAAGGAAAAATAAGGAGACAGGAGAGGGAAGTAGAGAAGGAAGAGGAGAGGAAAACGAGGTGGAAGGCAAGAGGATATGAAAATTAGGAAGAGAGGAGGAGGAGAAGGGAAAGGAAAGAAGGTGACAGGTAATGAGGGAGGGAAAGGAGAAATAAGAAGACAGGAGAGGGAAGCACAGAAGGAAGAGAAGAGGAAAACGAGATGGAAGGCAAGAGGATATGAAAATTAGGAAGAGAGGAGGAGGAGAAGGGAAAGGAAAGAAGGTGACAGGTAAGGAGGGAGGGAAAGGAAAAGTAGGGAAACATATGAGGGAAACAATCGGAAATGGAAGGTAAGACAATACGTATGAAAATCAGAAAAGAGGAGGAGGAGGGAAACGAAAGGAAGTGGAAGGTGAGGAAGGAGGGAAAGGAGAAATAAGGAGACATCTGAGTGTAAAGTGGAGGAGGGTGAGGGGAAGGTAAGGAGTAAGGGAGAGTGATGAGAGATATATGTGAATCGGAGAAGGGCGAGGAGAAGAAAGAGAGATGTGAGGTAAAACTAAAAAGGTAGGGAGAAATAGTGATGGGGATGATTAAGGAGTTGAGGGTGAGGGGAAGAAAAGGACATGAAAGGTAAGAGTTAGGAGAACCAGGAAGAAAGGAGACGAGGGGTGGAGGGGTGGGTGAGGGAGAACATGGAGAAGAAGCAGGGGGTAAGTTGGGGGGGGGGGTGCCGGTGGAGGGGGCGTTGGCCTCAGGGTAAGGTAA
>NC_066516.1:4439832-4449832 GCF_024679095.1 Eriocheir sinensis
GGTGGAGGTAACAGTCGAGTTAGTGGTGGGGAGTGTAGCGTAGATGGTGGAGTTGTGTGGTACAGTTGGGGTCCTTTATTAGGCCTTTGGTAGAAATAAGGAATTATGCAGACTGGCTAGGAGAGTTGGTATGAGTGGTCGTGGTGATGTAAAGGTAGGTCGGATAGAGTGCCTTGGGAGGGTGTTGTGGTGTTGAGTGTGGCGGTGAGGGTTGGAGTGTGATGATGGTGCTTGTGTTGGAGGCGAGTGTGGCGATGGTGGTGGTGGTGAATATGAGGCTTGGAAAATGTGGATAAGCAGGAGGAGGGTGTGTTCAGGGAGGGAACGGCATGTCAATGCAGTATTAACTTTGCAGGGAGTGAACTGGTTGAAAAAGCTTAAGAACAGTGGTGAAGAGAAGGAAGAGTGACGGTCACTGTTCTACCCCTAAACCTATCAACAATGGTGTCCCACAGGGCTCTGTTCTATCTCTCACTCTCTTTCTGTTGTTCATTAATTATCTTCTTTCAATAACAATCTGTCCTATCCACTCCTATGATGATTCTATTCTGCATCACTCAACATCATTTAACAAAGACCCTCCCCACAGGAATTACGTAATTCCAGGCTGGAGGCTGCTGAATGCTTGACCTCAGATCTTGCTCGTATTTCCGATTGGGGCAAAAGGAACCTGGTGTCCTTTAATGCCTCAAAAACTCAGTATCTCCACCTATCAACTCGACACATTCTTCCAAACACCTATCCCCTATGCTTCGACAACACTCAACTGTCATCTTTTACACTAAACATCTTCGGTCTATCCTTAACTCAAAATCTTAACTGGAAACTTCATATTTCTTCTCGCTCAATCAGCTTCCTTGAGATTGGGTGTTCTGTATCGTCTCCGCCAGTTCTTCTCCCTCGCACAGATGCTGTCCATATACAGGGGCCTTGTCTGTCCTCGTATGGATTATGCATCTCATATGTGGGGGGGCTCCACTCACACAGCTCTATTGGACAGAGTGGAGTCAGACGGCCGTATTCTCAGTGAATCTCTTCCCCCTTCACGCGAGGAAACAAGGCTTCGTGGACCAAATGGTATTCTCAGTGAAGAGGAGTGTCTTTGATGCAGCGCGCGAAGCGGCGAGCGGGAAAAAAATGAACTAATTTCCTCTCTTGAGGAAGAGGAGGTGAAGGCCCGCTCTTCGCTAATATCTTCGCACATTTAATGCTTTATTACAACATTTTTCCATGTTGCTGTATTATTAATTGGGTATAAGAACAATTTAAGTTTTCTAGGCCTTATATAAAAAATAATACAATGCGAGAAACAATATTTTTCTGTTTATTCAAGACTTCACGGTTCCTATGATAATTTAAGCCAACACTGGAACACACCTCTCAACCAGCACGCCCCGCCCTTTAGTCTCAACTATTCACAACAGTTATCTTTTTTGAGCGTTTGTAGGGCGGGCACTTCGAACCATAAGCATTCATTAAGATTGCTGGGATGAATTTTAAAGTGACGGACTAACAGGCTTTCTCCGGGCGCTTGTTTCACAAGTCTGTATGAATATGTGGTGGTATTCGGTACTCCGTGCTGGACTTACCACAGCCAATCTCCAAACTCGTGACGTCACCTGTGGGTGGAGCTTAGCAAAGCTCAGCAATATAGATGCTACCATTTTCCACCCACTGATAGGAGCTCTAAAGCTAGTTAAAATATATTTACAAGTGAGAAATAACGAAGGGAAAAAGAGATGTCTCATGGAACAGGAAGAAAATAAAGAAAATAAAAGCAGTTTATTCTAACGAGGTCTCCTAACCTCCGCCCACAGGTAACGGGATGATATGAAAGTGAAGCAAACATAGCCACGGGTACCAACCAATTAAATGCATCAATGTAAAATTTCTGCTATATATAATGTATGTCACTGCATCAAGCACTGTTTACATAAATATTAGTCACACTATATAATCCATTATATAAATGTACCTAAATTGCATTAAGGTTTCGGTTTTCAACGTTTGTTTGATTTGCAGTAGTACCAACACTACACGGAAAGATTGTTTCGAAGGTTAGGAACTGGGCATACCCTTCAACAGAAACACACTCTCTAAGAGACGCTTCGACGAAGAGGGAAGAGCTTCACTGAGAATATGGCCGAGAGGCTCTTCGTCTCATCAACTCTCCTCCTCTTACTAGCAGTTTTCTACCTCCTAAATTCCGCCGCAATGTTTCCTCTTTATCTATCTCCTATCGATATTTTCATGCCAATTCCTCTTCTGAACTTGCTAACTGCGTGCCTCCCCCCTCCCGCGGCCCCGCTGCACTCGACTATCTACTGTAGTTCATCCCTATACTGTCCAAACCCCTTATGCAAGAGTTAACCAGCATCTTCATTCTTTCATCCCCTTCACTGGTAAACTCTGGAACAATCTTCCTTCGTCTGTATTTCCTTCCTATGACTCGACCTCTTTCAAGAGGAGAGTATCGAGACACTTCACCCGAAATTGACCTCTCTTTTGGCCACTCTCTACTTTTATCTTTTTTAGGAGGAGCGATTAGCGGGCTTTTTTTTCCTACTACCCTTTTTTACTTTTTTGTTGCCATCAAGCTGCTTCCTTTCCTGTTAAAAAAAAAAATACTGATGAGAAAAAGAGGCTGGGGGTGAAAGGAGCTGTTGGGGGAGTTTGAGGGTAAGCAGGGGTTAGGGATGGAGAGGGAGGAAAGGAAACAAGTTTGACTTATAAGAGCATGCAACCAGGCGTGCAACATTTTCTCCCTGTCTTAAAATAATGTAAATCATAAGAAATTCTACTGTCCTGTTGCTGAATAACTTTTGTATTGTTTTTTTGTTCACTTATATATTTACCATTTTCTTCATATACTCCTCAAAATCTCCTTCTTTGGTTTCACTCTCCTGCTCGTTGTGTTTGCAAGGTTGCTGGAAAAGTTACGAATCATGTTGAAGGGAGTGGTGTGTGTGTGTGGGGGGGGGGGTGCTCTTGGTTGCTCTCAGATTCTACTTTGTATACCGTCAGCCGTGTTTGTATAGTGTTTTTATATGACTATTGGTCGTGAAGTGGCTCATGTTTATACCGTCATGTGTATCTCCCGAATGCAACTTCAACATCGCCACCAACAACAACTAACCACCACCACCACCACCACCGGAGGGAGAGAAAGCTTGGCAGCGCCCTCGGTCTGCCGTCGTGAGCAAGGTTTCTAAGTGATGGAGTTAGTCTTGCGAGTGTTGAGTGTGTGTAATGGTTGGGATTTTGATGATTTTTATTATTTGCCTCTAAACGTGAAGTGGAGCAAGGAGACGCGGTGAGGGAGGGGGGCGGGGGAGTTGCCGGACAGGGTCATGTAGGGGAAAGGCGAGCAAGGTTGGAGTAGTGTCTTGAGGGTAGGCACGAATAGGGCATGGGCATCGGGCGAGGGGCGGGGTGGAGTGCGGGCGGTAGGGTGGGGGGTGAGGGGTTCCGTAGCGGGTCAGGGCGGCAGTACCCTGCCCGCCTCCTCACCTCTACACGGTTGCCAGTGAGGACTTTCCCTCAGCTGGGCGTGTCATTTCGCCCTTGGTTACGTGAAGCTCTATAGGCCCTGCTGTGAGTGTGGGCGGCTTGGTGTGACAGGGGTTAGTGGCGGACCAAGGCGGGCGTGCTCCGTGTGGTGGCATGGGGCGGTGTGTGGTGGCAATGGTGGAGGTGCTGGTGGTTGTAGGGCTCTCCCTGCGGCGCTGAGCAGCCGGGCCACGCTCACCTGGCCGCCTCCTGCAGCCCGCCCGCCGCCCGCGCCGCTCAGTCGGTAAAGAGTTCTCTTGTGTGACGGACCTGTGGCGGTGTGCTCGACAGGCCGGTCCCTGTGTGTCGGCAGCGGCGCGTTGTGTGCTTTTTCGTCTTTGTGTGTGCGTGTGTGTGTGTTACGGTGTTGTTTGGTGGTGGTTACCTCCCCTCCCCCGGCAGCCCTGCCATGTAAGGAGGACTGATGCCGAGTCGCGGGTTCTTTTCCCGGGCGGTGCACTCCAGCAGCTCGGTGAAGCCTGGGCCCGCGTCCCTTCCCCCTACCCATAACCCTCATCCCCTCTACCCGCCTCCAGCCTCCCCCGTCAAAAATGGTTGGTGGGGAGTTCCACCCTGGCTCCAGCGGGGCAGCAAGGGCCTGCCCCGTCACAGCTCGGGGCCTATCCCCCAGGTGGTGCCCTCAGGGCCTTCCTCATTCCCCAGCACGCTGCCTGGAACCTTGCCCGGCACCTTGCCAGGCTCAATGGGCGGAGGACACCCCGCCACCTTCACGAGCACCTTGCCGGGACGCACCAGCCACCACCCTTACTACATGCATCACCAACACCCTCAGCACCACCAGCTACATCACCAACACCGCTATTCAAAACACCAGCTGAAGGTTGAGTACAAACACCAGGTCAAAGGGGAAGCCAAACACGGACACAGGGCTGACCCGCCTCAAAAGAACGTCCCGCTGACCCCTCAGCATCATGGCGGGTCTTCTCGGCCGCCCTCCGTCATGGGGTCGCGGCCACGCACACCCCACGACCTTCCCGGCCTGAGTAACGGATCCAGCAGTGGACCCCACTCGCTGCCCACAGCGTGGCCTCCCATGGAGGACCTGCGGGACCCCCAACTAATCGCCGCCTCCTCTCCAGCTCACAGCGTCTCCGATCTCTCTGCAAAATCTGAGGAAAAGCACAGCGTTGAGAAAAAGCTTCGGGAGGAAAAGGAGCCGGGAGAAGTGGAGCTCAATCAGCTGGTGAGTCCACATACCTGACTGTCATTAGTGGTACTCCGTGTCAGCCAGCGAGCGGCACATTGCTTCGCCATCACCGCCACCACCTTGTGGGCTACATTTCGGCAAACGTGAAATTTCAGCACCTTCCAGGTGGCGTTAGTTTTGCCGGACCGTCAAGCATACGTGCAGTGGTGGGTCGCGTCTTGGCGGAGTAGATTTTAGTACACCTGTTAGGCTACAACGGATGAAATGAGTCATGAGGCTTGAGGGGAAGGGATTTACTATCCAAGGGGTGAACCATTATTAGTGTTTTGTCCCATCACGGTGATTTAACACATTGGGATGGTGATGGGCGTCTAGGGTGGACTAAAGAGACATGCATCTAGTGGAGCTGCAGCGTGGGCGGGGGCGTGGCACGGGACGCTTGGGCGCTCAGCGGTAACCATGAACACCGCCCCGCCGCCGTGTGTTGCTGTTCAAGGGCGAGATGACGGCGGGCCCGATATGAGAGAGAGAGAGAGAGAGATATATATATATATATATATATATATATATATATATATATATATATATATATATATGTCTATATATATTTTGCCTGAAGGAAGCAGTAGAATTGGGAGGAGAAAGTGAGGTTCACTGTAAGCAGCCAAGGAAAGTATGCTTTCTCTCTCTCTCTCTCTCTCTCTCTCTCTCTCTCTCTCAACACACACACACACACACACACACACTAAACTGTTGTTACCTTATGACACCTTAACGATAAGGTATCTTAATTTGTCACCGTCACTGTCCCACGGCATCTTCCATTTCACCACGCGATCTGATGTTACCCTTCAGTCTGCATTTACTTTACCGTCACCTTACAGTTTACAGTTAGTTACCTTACCTCGTCTCCTTATAGTCCACATTTCCCTTACCACGTCGCCTTACACCCCACAGTTCCCTTGCCACTTCGCCTTACACCCCACAGTTCCCTTACCACGTCGCCATACACTCCACAGTTCCCTTACCACGTCGCCATACACCCCACAGTTCCCTTGCCACTTTGCCTTACACCCCACAGTTCCCTTGCCACTTCGCCTTACACCCCACAGTTCCCTTGCCACTTCGCCTTACACCCCACAGTTCCCTTACCACGTCGCCATACACCCCACAGTTCCCTTACCACGTCGCCTTACACCCCACAGTTCCCTTACCACGTCGCCATACACCCCACAGTTCCCTTACCACGTCGCCATACACCCCACAGTTCCCTTACCACGTCGCCATACACCCCACAGTTCCCTTACCACGTCGCCATACACCCCACAGTGCCCTTACCACGTCGCCCACTCCACAGTTCCCTTACCACGTCGCCATACACCCCACAGTTCCCTTACCACGTCGCCATACACTCCACAGTTCCCTTACCACGTCGCCATACACCCCACAGTTCCCTTACCACGTCGCCATACACCCCACAGTTCCCCCTTACGTCGCCATACACCCCACAGTTCCCTTGCCTCTTCGCCATACACCCCACTTACCACGTCGCCACACCCCACAGTTCCCTTGCCTCTTCGCCATACACCGTCGCCATACACCCCACAGTTCCCTTACCACGTCGCCATACACCCCACAGTTCCCTTACCACGTCGCCATACACCCCACAGTTCCCTTACCACGTCGCCATACACCCCACAGTTCCCTTACCACGTCGCCATACACCCCACAGTTCCCTTCCCACGTCGCCATACACCCCACAGTTCCCTTACCACGTCGCCATACACCCCACAGTTCCCTTACCACGTCGCCATACACCCCACAGTTCCCTTGCCTCTTCGCCATACACCCCACAGTTCCCTTACCACGTAGCCATTCACACCACAGTTCCCTTGCCTCTTCGCCATACACCCCACAGTTCCCTTAACACGTCGCCATACACTCCACAGTTCCCTTACCACGTCGCCATACACCCCACAGTTCCCTTACCACGTCGCCATACACCCCACAGTTCCCTTACCACGTCGCCTTACACCCCACAGTTCCCTTACCACGTCGCCATACACCCCACAGTTCCCTTACCACGTCGCCATACACCCCACAGTTCCCTTACCACGTCGCCTTACACCCCCAGTTCCCTTACCACGTCGCCATACACCCCACAGCCCTTGCCACTTCGCCTTACCTCACAGTTCCCTTTACCACGTCGCCGCCACCCCACAGCTCCTTGCCACGTCGCCCACCTCACAGTTCTTACCACGTCGCCATACACCCACAGTTCCCTTACCACGTCGCCATACACCCCACAGTTCCTACCACGTCGCCATACACCCCACAGTTCCCTTACCACGTCGCCATACACCCCACAGTTCCCTTACCACGTCGCCATACACCCCACAGTTCCTTACCACGTCGCCATACACTCCACAGTTCCCTACGCGTCGCCTTAAACCCCACAGTTCCCTTACCACGTCGCCTTACACCCCACAGTTCCCTTACCACGTCGCCTTACACCCCACAGTTCCCTTACCACGTCGCCATACACCCCACAGTTCCCTTACCACGTCGCCATACACCCCACAGCTCCCTTGCCACTTCGCCTTACACCTCACAGTTCCCTTACCACGTCGCCATACACCCCACAGCTCCCTTGCCACGTCGCCTTACACCTCACAGTTCCCTTACCACGTCGCCATACACTCCACAGTTCCCTTACCACGTCGCCATACACCCCACAGTTCCCTTACCACGTCGCCATACACCCCACAGTTCCCTTACCACGTCGCCATACACCCCACAGTTCCCTTACCACGTCGCCATACACCCCACAGTTCCCTTACCACGTCGCCCACCCCACAGTTCCCTTTACCACGTCGCCACACCCCACAGTTCCCTTACCACGTCGCCATACACCCCACAGTTCCTTACCACGTCGCCATACACCCCACGGTTCCCTTACCACGTCGCCCACCCCACAGTTCCTTACCACGTCGCCTTATACCCCACAGTTCCTTACCACGTCGCCATACACCCCACAGTTCCTTTACCACGTCGCCTTTACCCCACAGTTTCCCCTTTACCACGTCGCCATTCACCCCACAGTTCCCTTACCACTTCGCCACCCACCCCATTAGTTCCTTTTACCACGTCGCCTTACACCACAGTTCCTTTACCACGTCGCCTTACACCCCACAGTTCCCTTACCACGTCGCCATACACCCCACAGTTCCCTTACCACGTCGCCTTACACCCCACAGTTCCCTTACCACGTCGCCTTACACCCCACAGTTCCCTTACCACGTCGCCATACACCCCACAGTTCCCTTACCACGTCGCCATACACCCCACAGTTCCCTTACCACGTCCCCATACACTCCATTGTTAACTTGCCACGTCTGAGGGTAACGTGCTATCGTGCTTGACTGATGGGTTGGTTGATCGCCTCACGCAAAGGCTTGATGGTCTTCCGCCGATGTGTTTGGGTATTCATTGGTTGAGGTGTGTGTATACTACGTGCTGCCGAGCGTCTTGGCGCCACGGAAAGAAACCCTCAGATGGTCTCTATCCGTTAAGTTCTGTACGCTCACGTGTTCGCCTGCCTGCGCTTGTGTGCTTATTTATCCCGAAACGAAACGGACGATGTCATTGTGTTTGCCCTGCCCACTCACCTCTGGCTCTTGACGCCCTGTGGTGGACATCATTGAGACGTGGACGAAAAAAAAAGAAAAAAGAGAGAGAGAGAGAGGACAGGCCACAGGTGCTTGGGTGTAAGATTATCCGTGTTCTTGTTGGGGCTCGTTTTCAACTTTTTCCTATATCTTGCTTAGGATCAAGAAAAAAAAATCTTGTTGGTATTCTTCACTATCTGAGGCAGCGATAGGAAGCCATAAGTATTAATTGGTTTTGGGTGTTGCACAAGATTCCATAGCACGGATGAATGACGTCGAGATGATGTGGTTTAGGATCAGACTGGTTTCTGGGACAGGAGGAGGGTAGGCAAGGGGAGGGGGAGGGGGCAGGTGTCGATTCCGAGCCATCAAGACGTTGAGGGGTTGTGGCGACAGGACGGAGCCTTTCCATGTTTGCATTATCCTCTGGCGTCCTGCCCTTGACATCCATCTCTTTGTTCCGCTGTCTAGGAAACTTCTTTTTTGGGGGAGGAACTCAACAAATATGTTTACACAACGCGTGGACCAGCAGTGTGTGTGTGTGTGTGTGTATAATAATTTTGATAAGGGTTTATTGATTAAAGTAGCCGGTGCGCTTAAAATATACACATGCATATTTGAATCATTATGCAGTGATAAAATTATACAATTAAGGGAACAAAACAAAAGGTTAGAGAATATAGTAATAATTATCAGCAGATATATATGAAACCAGGTGGATGTTGAATATAATTTCTAAATAAACATATGAAACTAATCTACTGAAAGTCAAAATTAACAGAAGACTAGCGTAATAAAAAAAATAATGATCCAGTTTGGTTGTGGAAAACTTTAACAGTAAAAATAATTGTCTGTTAAAACAAATATGAGTAAAAGGGATCATGAGTAAGATTGATCGCCAGCCAAACCCTCTCGGAAAGAGCTTGGAGCTTTTTCGTTACCGATCACCAGGTAATGGTTGGGACCTCACACACCACACTCCCATCCCCCTAGATGACTGGGTGATAGTGACCGCCCCTGTCAGCAGAAAACCTTTCGGTCTGAGCAAGGCGTGAAGCTCAACCTGGCGGGCGACAGGCTGAGGCTGGGGGTTCAGGTAATACTCACTGGCATCGAATGTGTGTGATCGTGTGTCGTCCCTGGAATTCATTCAGCCGAAGTATCGCATACTTAGATTTGTTTGTTAGTTTTGTAACGTTACATGGACTGTCCAGACTTGTGTTGCGCCATCGTCCTGGTCTTTCTTCACCATTGAACATTTCTGTAAGTCAATCCGTCGTTGCAGGAATGTATATGAAGTAATGCGTGCCGCTTGGGTTACGGGGAGATGGAAGCGTGTGCAACGTGCATACATAGATACACAGTAACGTGGTGGCGTGGTCAGTGGCGTGGGCAGTGAATGGTGTGGTTAGTGCGGCGGGGAAGGGGAGGCGATGTAGGGCGTGAACGTGACCACACCCGGCTTACTCCCCTTCACTCCCGTCCGCCATCCTCCTCCTCCTCTTACCTCCTCTCAATACGCCGGACACACTCGCTGAGCCTTACATTACCCCTTCACTCCCGTCCATACAAAAGACACACTTTCTGCTCCTTGTAAGTGGCTCTCCTCACACTC
>NC_066516.1:4452332-4454832 GCF_024679095.1 Eriocheir sinensis
GTAGGAGGAGGAGGAGGCCACAAAAAAAAATAGAGGAGGAAATAGCTAAATAAAAAAAATAAAAACAGAGAAAACACGGAAGGAGGCGATGGGTGTGTGGTTCAGCGTTCGTCGTCGTGGTGAGCTCTGGTGTTTTGCTCTGATTCTGTCTTTTTTCTATTTTATTTTTGGCCTCGGTGGTTGTTTTGGCGGTGATGGTGGTGACAGGGTGATGATGCGGGTACGTTCCCTCTTCTCTTCCTCCCTCCGTATCTCCTCCCTGCTCTCCTTCCCTCCCATTATCTCCCCTCCCCTCCCATTATCTCCCCTCCGTTCTTTCCTCTGATCTCTTGACGCTGGTTACCTCCGTCTTTCCTCCTCGTTTCTCTCGTATCTCCCTCCCTTTGTTTTACTTTGTTTTTTGTTTCTCTCTCTCTCTCTCTCTCTCTCTCTCTCTCTCTCTCTCTCTCTCTCTCTCTCTCTCTCTCTCTCTCTTTCTTTCTTTCTTTCTCTTTCTCTTTCTCTTTCTCTCTCTCTCTCTCTCTCTCTCTCTCTCTCTCTCTCCCTCCCCTTCACTTTTTCCTCCTAATTGGTATCTATTTCCTTTGTCTTTCACGCCGAGTTGCTTCTTCCCCTTCGATCTCTCTCTCCACGTTTCCTCCTCCTCGTCTTCCTCCTCACGTTTCTTCCTCCTTCCTCTCCTATTTCCTCACATTTCCTCTTCCTCCCCAGATTTCGGCCTCCATCTATTTTCCTGCTTCCCGAAACCTATACTCATTTCCTTCTTTTCTTCCTTCCCTTTGAGTACTCCACTTTCTCTGTTTTTCTTCCTCCTTCGTTGGTTTGTGTCCGTTTTTCCATTGATTTACTTCCCCAGTCATCGTTCTTCCTATACATTATCTCTTCTCATTTTCTCTTATTTTCCTTCTCTTTACTTTCCTTACGCTTGCTTTCTCCTCTCCTTTCCAGTCATCGTTCTTCCTATACATATCTCTTCTCATTTTCTCTTATTTTCCTTCTCTTTATTTTCCTTACGCTTGCTTTCTCCTCTCCTTTCCAGTCATCGTTCTTTCTATACATTATCTCCTCTCATTTTCTCTTATTTTTCTATCTACTTTCCTTACGCTTGCTTTCTCCTCTTCTTTCCAGTCATCGTTCTTCCTATACATATCTCTTCTCATTTTCTCTTATTTTCCTTCTCTTTGCTTTCCTTACGCTTGCTTTCTCCTCTCCTTTCCAGTCATCGTTCTTCCTATACATTATCTCTTCTCATTTTCTCTTATTTTCCTTCTTTTTACTTTCCTTACGCTTGCTTTCTCCTCTTCTTTCCAGTCATCGTTCTTCCTATACATATCTCTTCTCATTTTCTCTTCTTTTCCTTCTCTTTGCTTTCCTTACGCTTGCTTTCTCCTCTTCTTTCCAGTCATCGTTCTTCCTATACATATCTCTTCTCATTTTCTCTTATTTTCCTATCTCTTTACTTTCCTTACGCTTGCTTTCTCCTCTCCTTTCCAGTCATCGTTCTTCCTATACATATCTCTTCTCATTTTCTCTTATTATCTATCTCTTTGCTTTCCTTACGCTTGCTTTCTCCTCTCCTTTCCAATCATCGTTCTTCCTATACATTATCTCTTCTCATTTTCTCTTATTTTCTATCTCTTTGCTTTCCTTACGCTTGCTTTCTCGTTTCTCCTTTCCAGTCATCGTTCTTTCTATACATATCTCTTCTCATTTTCTCTTATTTTCCTTCTCTTTACTTTCCTTACGCTTGCTTTCTCCTTTCCTTTCCAGTCATCGTTCTTCCTATACATTATCTCTTTTCATTTTCTCTTCTTTTCCGTCTCTTTACTTTCCTTACGCTTGCTTTCTCCTCTCCTTTCCAGTCATCGTTCTTCCTATACATATCTCTTTTCATTTTCTCTTATTTTCCTTCTCTTTGCTTTCCTTACGCTTGCTTTCTCCTTTCCAGTCATCGTTTTTTCTATACATTATCTCCTCTCATTTTCTCTTATTTTCCTTCTCTTTGCTTTCCTTACGCTTGCTTTCTCGTTTCTCCTCTCCTTTCGATTCGTCTCCCTACTCAATCTTCCATTATTTCTTTGTCTCATACTTCATTATTTTCTCATGCATTGCCTCCTTCTCTTTCTATACGCTTTATTTTTCTTATACGCCTCGCTCTCTTAATCCTTCCTTCTCGTCCTACTGCCTTCTTTCTCGCTCGTCCTCTTTATCTTGGGTTCTCTATCTCCTTCCCTCAAATTCTCCTGCTGCCCTTTCCTCATCTGTCCCCTTTTCCTCCCGTTGCTTCATTGCTCCTCTTTCGTCTTTCGTTGCCTCTCCTTTCCTCGTTCTCCTCATCCTAAAGTTTCTTCTCGTTTCCCTCGTCTCCCCTCTGCTTCTTGCCCTCTTCCCTTCTTCGTCCTCCTCCCCTTTTTCATTTGATCCTCTCTTCTCCTCTCCTTCCATGTTTATCTTTCTCCTCCTCCTTGTCTTTCTTCTTCGCCCTTCTTTTCCTCTCCAC
>NC_066516.1:4457332-4517332 GCF_024679095.1 Eriocheir sinensis
CATGGATGAATTGGCTGGTGTTTTTAGTATTTTTTTCTTTCGCTAGAGTTATCTTTTATGTCATTTTTTTCTAATTCAATGTTGTGTTCTGAGTTTTGGCCTTCTACAACATTTCAGTTCATACACACAAAGAAAGACATGGACGAAGTGGCCGATGTTATTTAGTGTTCTCCTTTTTCTCAACAGTTATCTTTCTTTTGTCATTTCTTTTTTTTCTTTTTTTTTTCAATTCAGTGTTGTGTTTCGTGTATCAGAGTTGCGGTCTTCTGCAACTTTCGAGTTCATGGACACGAAGGAAAGACGTATGAAATGGCTTGTATTATTTAGTTTTTTATTTTCCCTACAGTTATCGTTTTTCTTTTTCCATTTCCTTTTTTTTTCCCAATTCAGTGTCGTGTTCCGTGGATCAGAGTTGCGGTTTGATCTCCAGGGAAAATAACTGAGATATTGTTTTATCTTTTTCTTGTATATGTATTTTTTTATAGTCACTTTGCTATTCTTTTTATATTTCCAATTATTTTGAGGAGGCAGTGATGATGATGATGATGATGATTAGTAATAGTTCTGGGGTAATATTCGGGTTGTAAAACATTGGTATATAAGTGTTTATCTATTTATCCATTTATTATTTTTTTGGTCGACTAGTGATGGTGGCAAAGAAGAAATATTTTATGTTGTTTACGATGGTGAATGGTTGCCAATGGAAGTTTTGCGTCCGAAGTTGTTGTTGTTGCTATTGTTGCTGTTGGTAGTGGTGGGGGTGGTGGGGTGTGGGGGGGGGGGGGCGTAAGGATGTTCTTTGGTAATTTAGTTTTCTCCAAGCAAGCATCTGAGGAGCTTGATGCAATTGGCTTTTTCGAAATAACATCAGGCATTGCACTCTCTCTCTCTCTCTCTCTCTCTCTCTCTCTCTCTCTCTCTCTCTCTCTCTCTCTCTCTCTCTCTCTCTCTCTCTCTCTCTCTCTCTCTCTCTCTCTCTCTCTCTCTCTCTTACACACACACACACACACACCAGAGGAAGGAGAGAAAACCAGAGGAGTGGAATGACCAGGAGTGGATGGGTCACGGTCACACACTCCTCCTCCTCCTCCTCCTCCTGCTCCTCCTCCTCCTCTTCCTCCTCCTCCTCTTCCTCCTCCTCCTCTTCGTGCTGACCTCGGGGGCGGCGGGTCACCCTGTTTGCTGGTTTCGGTCAGCGCACACAAGGAACAAAGGGAGTGTGTGTGTGTGTGTGTGTGTGTGTGTGTGTGTGTGTGTGTGTGTGTGTGTGTGTGTGTGTGTGTTTCCTGCGGGGCTTCTAGGCAAACAGGGGTATCGATACGTTCCCCGTAGCGCCCTCGTAATTATTTTTGCTCAGTTCCTTTCTCATCTTTAGAATTATCTTTTATCTTTCATTTCGGCATCTCTCTCTCTCTCTCTCTCTCTCTCTCTCTCTCTCTCTCTCTCTCTCTCTCTCTCTCTCTCTCTCTCTCTCTCTCTCTCTCTCTCTCTCTCTCTCTCTCTCTCTCTCTCTCTCTCTCTCTCTCTCTCTCTCTCTCTCTCTCTCTCTCTCTCTCTCTCTCTCTCTCTCTCTCTCTCTCTCTCTCTCCTCTCTCTCTCTCTCTCTCTCTCTCTCTCTCTCTCTCTCTCTCTCTCTCTCTCTCTCTCTCTCTCTCTCTCTCTCTCTCTCTCTCTCCTCTCTTCAACGTCGTGCCTTTGAGGAGAAAATTGATCAGATAAAGAATCCTTGGCTTAGAATAAGAATGGAGCCCTGATCAAGATTGTGATCCCTCGATGACACTTGCGAGATTTCAATGGCGCCTCTCTCCGAAAGACAATGTAAAATAATCTATAACTACCTTGAGGCCAATCAATCAATCAATCAATCAATCAATCAATCAATCTCTCTCTCTCTCTCTCTCTCTCTCTCTCTCTCTCTCTCTCTCTCTCTCTCTCTCTCTCTCTCTCTCTCTCTCTCTCTCTCTCTCTCTCTATCTATCTATCTATCTATCTATCTCTCGTATGCGTGTGGCTTCAGCATCCGGAGGGCAGCGAGGGGTGGGGGTGTTTCCTGTTGGTGATCAGGTGTCAACGAGGTGAGTCAGACGGCGTGGCAGACCGTGAGACCCCGGCCCTCATTCCCCGCCTTCCTCTCCTACCTGCTTCCTGCTTCTTGTTCCTTCCTTTCTTTGTCTTACCTCACTTGAAACCACTCTTGTTCCTCTTTCGACTCCCTTACTATATCTATCTATCTATCTATCTATCTATCTATATCCTCTACCCCCATTTCCTTCATATCATATCTCCTATTTCTGTAACTTCCTCCTTTTTAACGCTCAGTAACTTTCTCTTGCTTCTCGTGTACCCTCCCTTCTTACCTATCTATCTATCTATCTATCTATCTATATCCTTCTCTACCCCCATTTCCTTCATATCATATCTCCTATTTCTGTAACTTCCTCCTTTTTAACGCTCAGTAACTTTCTCTTGCTTCTCGTGTACCCTCCCTTCTTACCTACTCCTCCCTCCTTCCCCTCATCTGTTCTTCCCTCCTCTTTTTCTAAGCTCTCACTTCTTTCTTCTCTTCTGTGACCTTCCTCTCACCGCCTTGTAACCCTTCCCTCCCTTTCTCCTCTCAAACCCTTCCATCTCTCCCCGCCCCGCGACCCTTGCCTTTTAACTTCCTCCCTCTTCCTTTCTTTCTCTCCTTCCCAACCCGTATCGCCTCTCTCCTCTCACTTCCCTCGCCAACGATCGGGGCTGTTTTGATGGGGAGGAAGGAAAAAAAATGCAGGAGAAAGAGAGGGAGAAAGGAGTGAGGGAAGGAGTTAGTGTGAAAGGTTTGAAGGAAGGGAAGGATGGCTAAAAGGGGGGGCGGGGGCGGTGCGCGACATGGTTTCAATAGCGTGATAAAACAGTGAAGGGATGTTGTGTTGCGTGGAAAGGAAGGCTAGAGAGAAGACAAGGGAGGGCAGAAACAGGGTGGGGGAAGTGGGGAGATGAGCACAGGTGTTGAGTAAAGAGAGGAGGAAGGGGGAGGGGGAGGGGAGGAAAAGCGGAATGAGGGGGAGGTTAGTGAGTCATTGATTGATATGTAAATTCCCGCAGTGTAAAGGTGGGAAGGAAGAAAAGAAAGTGAGAAAAAAAGTTGAAAAGCTAAGCGCTCCACAAGCAGCGCAGCTCCCCGCCAAGGGAGGAGGAGGAGGGAGAGTTTGAGGGAAGGAACAAAAGCTCAGGAATGTTGCCGCTAACTGTACCGCGTCCTACCCAAGGATTCTCTCTCTCTCTCTCTCTCTCTCTCTCTCTCTCTCTCTCTCTCTCTCTCTCTCTCTCTCTCTCTCTCTCTCTCTCTCTCTCTCTCTCTCTCTCTCTCTCTCTCTCTCTCTCTCTCTCTCTCTCTCTCTCTCTCTCTCTCTCTCTCTCTCTCTCTCTCTCTCTCTCTCTCTCTCTCTCTCTCTCTCTCTCTCTCTCTCTCTCTCTCTCTGTCTCTCTCTCTATCTCTATCTATCTGTCTCTCTCTCTCTCTCTCTCTCTCTCTCTCTCTCTCTCTCTCTCTCTCTCTCTCTCTCTCTCTCTCTCTCTCTCTCTCTCTCTCTCTCTATATATATATATATTTGTCACTATCTCCCTCTCTCTAAGGGTTGTTGAAGACTCCCGCCAACTTTCATGTTCTTTCCTTAGTCCTCCATTGTGGCTGCAGCAAGGTAGGCCGGACTCACTCAGGTTGCAATGGCGGCTGTGCTCTCCTGGTATACCCTAGGCAAGGGGCAGGTAGCGGCTGTGCTGTGTGCCCAGCATGGCCCCATGCCCGCCCACTAGTGTTATGTGTCCGACTCCTCTCCTTCCTTCCTTCCTCTCTTTCTTTCCTTTGTAGCTCAGTGGGACAAGCACACGCACACTCCTGCTCGTGTTTGGGAGTGTTAAGTGTGTGTGTGTGTGTGTGTGTGTGTGTGTGTGTGTGTGTGTGTGTGTGTGTGTGTGTAGTTAGACAATGACTCCGTGGCCCGGCCGTACTCTACCCACTCGTGCTCCACAGGCAGGGTTCGTTCAGTACCCGTGCTGCTTTGTACCCTGGCCCGCCTCGCCCCTTGCCCCCTTCGCCTCGCCCTTTGCCCCCTTGCCCTTTGTGCCCATCCCCGCCCTGCCTCGCGAAGGGTACGCCCGCGCTGCCACAGCGGCGGGCCGCGAAGGGTGTGTCCCTTGTAGTCAAGGTCGCCACTCGTTGCAGGAAATAGCTCACCTGCCTCGCCTACGTACCTGCCACCCTTACTGGCGCTGTCTGGGCCTCAGCATGAGCGCAGCAAGATCACTGTCAGCGTAACTTTCGCATGACGTGGGAAGCCTTTATTTTCAGCCTCATTCACTCGAACTAATGCCGTGCTCATCCTCGTATCTTGTCCTCCGCTGGGAAGTAAGTAGCGTCCCCCACCTGCTCACCGGCACAAGTAGGTCGTCGTCGGCAGGGTTTAGCCTCAGCATCGTGCCATACTTCTTCCACCATTTACCAGCCTGCTTTCCATCCATTGCCCTTTCTTCCCGTCCTGTCCGGTCTATTATTGTTCTACTGCAATGGCCTCGTTCTTCCCTCCCATCATCATTAGGTAGAAATTTTCCTTGTCTACACCTGAACCAACACCGCGTTAGCAGCGGCGAAAGCAACAAAAAACAACATCTACGCCCCTTCCCTCTTCCTCAGCCGTGCCATTCCCACCGTTATTCAAACCTCCCAATCTTCGGGCACCACACCCCCTCTCCCTCTTCTCCCCCACCAATACCCTCCCTCCCTAACCTGTATACATATCTTGCCCTCCCTTCCGCCCGTTAGTCCACCTGGTCGCTCCCTCTTCTTAGCGCCCATCTCCACGGCGTATTGCCCTCGCCTTCTCACTCTTCAGGCGAGAACGACAGAGACAGACAAACGGACGCCCCGCCACCCCTCGCAAAAACTGGACGGACTGGCGGCGTCTAACAGTAAGGGACTCGTGGCCATCTGGCTGATTTGGTGGCAGAGGTGCATGATGCCACCGCCGCCGCTACTGATGTTGCTGCCTGTTGGATGGTACCGTTCAAGAGCCCCCGGTGAGGCCCAGGGGGTGGATGGTGTCGAGGGTGGGGTTGGTGAGATGGGGGAAGAGGCTTGCGTGTGGTGGGAAGCAAAACATTGCCTCTTAGTATGCAATGAGTCGGGAGAAGCAACGTGCAAGAGGAGAAGACGAGTGCTCTATTATTGGTGCCAGTATGCAGTGGGGGTGTAGGGTGGGTGATGGTGGTGTTGGTGGTGGTGAGAGAAGACGCAGAATATTAGTTACGTTAGTAGGGCAAAGTGTTCAATTGAATGTGTGATTTACATATTACAACATCCTCAGGAATGCCACAGCTTAGCGTCAGTGGCGTGCAGGGTTAGTGGCGATGGCGGAAAAAGTGGACGCCGTGTGTTGGTAGAAAATGAGGAGAGGAGTGGTGGTGTTAAAGGCCTGGGCTTGCGTGCAGAGAAAGGGTAGGGTCGGGCTGAGTTAACCTGGCGCCGGCTATGGAGGAGGAGGAGGAGAGGAGGAGATAGGGCACGAGGCTCGCCACGCTGGCCGCGGGCTGGGAAAGTTCGTGTCATTGCTAGTGACCGCCTTTTTTTTTTTCTTTTCTTTTTTGCTGGACTCAGACTGGCCCTTGAATAGCCTCATTCCCCCCTCCCCCTCCCTTCGTCCTTGATCTCTCTAACTTCGCCAGTCTCCCTCCCTTCTCCTGCATCACTTGTCCCCGTTTACATTCCCCTCACTTATTTTTATGGTATTATCCACATCCTCACTTCTGTCTACATCTCATATTGCTCAGTCATCAAAACAATTTTTTCGGTATCGTTTCTTCATCCCTCTACCCTCTTTCTTTCTCATTCTTTCTTATTCTTGAGTCATATAACTGCTTTACGTCTTATTTAATAGTTTTCCTCGCCTCTTCAGTCTTCTTCTGGAAAGGACTCACGATTGTGATTCGTTGTTCTGAAAAAGTAAGTAAATAAAGAAATGGAAGGGAAGGAGAGAGAAAGGAAGACTAGGAAGGGGGGAGGGCTGCAGTGTTGACGCCAAGTGTGAAGGAGAAACTAAAAGAACTGAGGGAGGGAGAGGCAAGAAATTCCTGATCAGAAAACACGGAAAAATAGGACATGAATTGATATTAACACCAGAGGGAGGAAGGGTTGACAGGAGCCAGAGGGGAGGGAGAGTATGAGGCATGACAGGAAAGAAGAGAAGCCAAAATAGTGTAGTAAGGAGGGACGTTGATGAATGAGAAGCATGAAGTGGAAGTGAATGGCGGCGAGAGAATGAGGAGCAAGTAGTATGATGGTCGTAACGAAAAACTCGAGCGAAGTGGACTTAACCCAATGTGAGAGAGAGAGAGAGAGAGAGAGAGAGAGAGAGAGAGAGAGAGAGAGAGAGAGAGAGAGAGAGAGAGAGAGAGAGAGCGCATCGTGTGATTTTACCTTTAGGAAGATACCGGTGCGTTCGTGTGTGTGTGTGTGTGTGTGTGTGTGTGTGTGATTTAACTTTCCCTATGCAGACATTACATTTTCCCTTTTAGAGTCTCTCTCTCTCTCTCTCTCTCTCTCTCTCTCTCTCTCTCTCTCTCTCTCTCTCTCTCTCTCTCTCTCTCTCTCTCACACACACACACACACACACACACACACACACACACACACACACACACACACACACACACACACACACACACACACACACACACACACACACACACACACACACACACACACACAAATACACACACAATCCTGCCCATAATCAGAGATAAAGAGAAAGTGAGGAAAGGTATATGGAGAGAGAGAGAGACACACACACACACACACACACACACCGGTCAGCCAGGTGGAGGGAGGCAGGTTCCCAACACAAGTCACGCACGTGGGTGATGGTTCGGCATTTCGGCGACGACATCGACCCGGCCATGCAGGGGTGTGGCTAACTGGTGTAGAGATTTGTGTGCGTGTGCGTGTGCGTGTGCGTGTGCGTGTATTGAAAGTGGGTAAGTAGGTAGGTAGAAAGGTAGATGAACATTTATAAATAGATAGGTAAGTAGGTGCACCTGGGCATGCATTCAAATTGTCTGATTAGTAAGGAACAAGAATAAATGATAACATGGCAGTATCAGAGTCCGATTTCTGACCTTGCCTGGCGGGGGAGTGGCAATCCAGCATAAACAGGTTACAAGCAGAGACGAGGAAAGCCATTAGCTGCTGGAAATAATGATTCACCACGTTTATCTCATTGCTCACTTTAATGTTTATGCTGACTGTATAAACCACTTGTACTACTGCTCTAGAATAATTACTACTACTACTACTACTACTACTACTACTACTACTGGTGCTTTTGCCGCCGACACAATCACCACAATAACGTATCATTCTTTAAATTTGACTCCAACAGCCAGCCCTCCTTTACCGCGTTAAGTAAGGAAGGCATAATTATTTTCCCTTACGCTGCACGGTTTCCACTTTTCTCAATTATCCTTAACGAGGCGGCGGCAGGGCCAGAGCGCCTTACTGCATGCAATCTTTTCCCTCTTGCAGTGACTGTGGTTCATGGAGATGTGTGTGTGTGTGTGTGTGTGTGTGTGTGTGTGTGTGTGTGTGTGTGTGTATGCGCGCCAGATATTTTTAATTCCTCCTAATCTGGAAAGCCATTAGGCGAGTCACCCGTATAAGCTACGAGTCATGCACGAGAGAGAGAGAGAGAGAGAGAGAGAGAGAGAGAGAGAGAGAGAGAGAGAGAGAGAGAGAGAGAGAGAGAGAGAGTGAGTTTAGTGACAATGTATCTTGAAATTGTTCGTGATTATTTTTGTGAAAAATAAGTAAATAGTAGACAGTAGGCTGATCAGACGATCTGTAAAGATCCGTAGATGTGCATTTTTTGTCTGATGATTATGACTGCATTTTTCTAGACTTCTGGAATTTTTCCATTCATGAGACTGAAACGTTTTGATAGTTTTTCGACTGCAATTTCTCTGACGTCCTTTATAATATTTACATTGATACCACTTTCCCTAGGAGCTTTCCTTCTGTTGATACTTCAGTGCTTTTATAATATAACCTTTCGTTAGTGTCGGAATATGTTGAATATGATTTTTACTTCATTCTGGGGCCGAGTCTGAGTGATATAGTTCACTATCGGACCTTCCAGTTACCTTCATTATTTCGTTCTTGTTGTACGCGAGTTCGTCGTATGGTGTTCGTATGACATACATCTGTTTTTTTCCATATAAGTTTCATATTGATAGTTTAATAACCGGAAACTGAAAGTAGCGCTTCATTTTTTCCCCATGTTAAACTCTCTCACTTTCTCATTTTTCTTGTATTTTATTTATATTTATATCTGCTTTAATTTTGCCTGGTTGATTGCCATTTCATTTTTTTCTGCGCTTTTCCATAAGTTCAATTTCTGAACAAGATTGGAGTGATTTAGTTTTCCTGTTTAATCTCCTTCAATTGTAATTTTTCTCGAGTTTTAGCGAAGCATTCGTCAATTATTTCAATGACTATCTTCATCGTTGTTAAAGGGTGCATGTCTGTTTTGGATATTGACTGCAAATTAGTTTATTTCTGTTACAGAACTTCATTAGGTTTGTATTTTTTTATCTTCAAGTTGATCTTGATTTCGCATCTATTCCTTCCCGTGGCCACCACAACACTTGCCTTGTTGACCGTTACATTCTTTATTATGTCCCGCCGGTTAGTGAGGCCATGGCCGATCTCATTTGTTTACCTCAAAAAGATTTCGGTTCACCTTTTTTTTTTTTGTATAAAAAATATTACTTTCCGATGATAATTTTCTGCAAACTCCACCAGGACTTGTCCTCTCATTTCGTGAATCGATGCCCTACCGCAGCTTCAACTACTTATTCGTCCACCCCTCCTAACTTAAGCAATGAAATCAATAATAATCATAATATAATCATGATTTGGAAAAAAAAAATGGTTTCCAGGAGGTTTGAATTTATTTTGAAAATATTGTATATGGTAATCAAGATCTACGGTATATAGACCTTGATGACAATAAAAGCAATTGGTTAAGTAGAAAATGAGATATCGGTGTGTGAATAATACCAGTTCTTACCCAATTGTCATCGTCTTATTACAGTTATTATTCATTTGCAAAACAAATGATACCTTAAAACACTCAAATGAACTTAAAAAAACTATCAAATGGAAGAAAAAAAATTGGAAGCGGCAATAAAGGAAATATTTACCAAACTGCAGTATAGTTGGCTGGCACGCTCGGCTCAACAGAGAGGTTTCGGGTTCGATTCGAGGGCGAAATGGAAGTGGATAGTCAGTCTCCTTTAATTAATCCGCGGCCCCTGTCCACCCAGCAGTGAATGTGTACCGCATATCAGTTAGGGGATATGTCCCACTTTCCCGGTGTGTGGGGGTGTAATGTCAAGTTCTAGCTGTACCAAACACATTCGGGCAAGGAACTGACTGCCGATCGCGAGTCCACTGCATGGTCAGACCATAGTGAATAACACGTGCACATACAGGAGAGAGTAACTGGCGTCAGGAGCACGAGAATCGGAGAAAGGTGAAGTGGTGTGTTGAGGAAGGGAGTAGATTATAAAGCAAGAGAAGGAAATTTTGTAAACCCAGACCGTAATGTCACTATCATGTTTTCTTCATGGCATCGACGACGGCGCCGCGGCCGATGGTGGTGGTTGTTGTTTTAGTAATGGCAGTAATCAAAGTAAAGTTCCTGCATAAGTGTTAATAAAGGAAGTAGTGTTTGTTAACAATTGCGTTAGCGAGATGATGTTGTTTCCCGTTTGGCAAGTGAAATTTTCGAAAAACACCAACATATTTTACCACTTCAAGATGAGGGATTGATGGTTTTCAAAATGTGTGTGGGGGAGGGGCAGTTGTGCGTGCGTGTGTGTGTGTGTGTGTGTGTGTGTGTGTGTGTGTGTGTGTGTGTTGCAGTGGGGTGGGGGCTAGAGTGATTTCGGCGACCTGTCGTCTGTTAATAGTTGGTTTGATGAAGAGAGAGAGAGAGAGAGAGAGAGAGACTCTCTCTCTCTCTCTCTTTCTCTCTCAGGCCTTGACTCCTGACCCGGCAGTAATTGACTATCATAATGCCTCGCCTCGTTTTCCCCTCACATGGGTCTTTATAATATTACTTCACCTCACCCTTCCCTCCTTTCCTCTATTCACCTCCACTATTATAATACGCACTTAGCCTCTTCAAGACCTCCACTCCTGCTGGGTCTTCTCGCCCTATAATCCAATCCCTTCCTTTTCACTTTGATCTTACTGTAGTAATGTCCTTTTTTGCTCTTCTCCAAAATACTTTCCTAACCCAAATCCCTTTTTATATTACCTTTATATATTAGGATAGGTTAGCAGTCACAAATTAGGACCCACGGAAATTTGAATTTGTTTCAAGTTTCTTACTATTGAATTTATGTACAACATTAGTTAAGAAGGGAATGATGGAAGATTCTCTCTCTCTCTCTCTCTCTCTCTCTCTCTCTCTCTCTCTCTCTCTCTCTCTCTCTCTCTCTCTCGAACCGGGGTCCTCCAGGACAATGCACCCACTGCTTCCCGTGGTATTGGACTGCTCTATGTGCCAGGCAAGGTGCTTGGCCATCCACTGCTGTACAGATTCACAGCTAGCTGCTTAAGTTGCAGAGGTCTGAACAGCCAGGGTTTTAGTCAACACCTGACCGTGCGCTAGCACTTCACGTACTGGTGAACTTGAGTATTGACAGGGGATGCTTTAGGCACTTATAATCTCAAGTAGGCCTTTGAATCAGTGGACCAAATTCATTGTGGAGAATCTCTTGGCAATATCAGGGTCATAGATCTCATTTTTGCTGATGATACAGTAATATATGCCAAGTCATCTGAGGTTCAGGTGATGGTTCTGGATGCACTGCATGAGGAGGCAAAGCCAGTGGGACTTCATGCCTCCCAGTGCAGTATCAAGGTACAGGTGTTTGGATATTTACTGGATGACATTTTTATTTATTTTTTATTTATTTTTATTTATTTTTATTTTTTTTACGTCTTGGCCTATTGCGCGGGTAGGCTTCTTCCCGGTGGATCCTGATAGTCGGTCCAAGGCGTCTTCCCGGTGGGTCCTCATGGTCAGCCCAGCCCGTTCTGGCGCAAGCGAGTGTTTTATAGTGGCGCCATCTTGCATTGGGTCATGCTGCCCTCCCGGAGCTCATCTTTAATCCTAGAATCTTGAGTCCGGGTTGATAGGTGGTCTTCTGGACAGCATGTGGGTAGTTTTAAGCCACTCGGCGGCAGCTGATAAATCACAGCTTGGTGGCACCGGTCGGGGATTGAACTCGCGTCCTCCTGAACGCGGGGCCGTCTTGCTATCCGTTCAGCCACCGCCTACCCGGCGAAAGTGCATTGTATTGATGCTGTGGTGAGGATATTGAGATCCTGAAAACTTCCTCATATGTATCCTGGTAGAGTAGTGCAGAACAAATGCAAGTCATGTCAAGAAGCCCCTTAGATTGGTTTGGTCCACGATGTTTTGGACTCTCAGCCCAAGTGTACAGCGTTGTTGATAGCTGGGCAGAAGGATATAGATTGGGTCTTAAGGTTAGAACATGCGATTTTCGAAAAAGAGCAAATTGAACCCTTAGACGGCTGCAATCATTCTAAATATGTGGAGACGTATAGAACATAATAATAACACTTATCAATGACAATATTGAATATATAGATTTGATGACTTATGCAATATATTAAAAACTTCAATATATTAAAAACTTCTCATTTGAATAACTCTGGTGTTTTTTGGATCTGGTCTTTGAAAATAATACACTTTGTAGATACCATTAACATAAACAATTTGTACAAAAACAAATGATTTCTGGAAATTTCCTTACGATATATATATATATATATATATATATATATATATATATATATATATATATATATATATATATATATATATATATATATATATATATATATATATATATATATATATATATATATATATTTAAGTTTAGCTAAAATTCTCTAGGTAAGCCTTCACACTCATCATAGAACTATCTCTTTATTACAAATTCTTGTATAAATACTCCATATTATGATGCTCTTTAAAATTTGTTAAAAGCTTTATAAACAAAAAAGTTATTCAAAAAAGTATAACGTTCATCCCCCTAAAAAACACATTTTGAGAAAATCAAACTTAAAGTTTAGCTGCGATCTGACCATATTTACGCCTAGTATATCAATATTCAAAATACATCTAATGGTGCATTTCAAGTAGATTTTAATGCTGTTTGAGTTTTAAAGATCAGATAATAACTAAAGGAAATAGTAACGTTAGGTGCACATCAAGTGAGTGGTACTAGTTGCCGTCAGTTTTATTCAAGCTTCAAATATTTGCGTTATTGGTATTTATCAATTTTCGATGACTGATTATTTTTTCACAGACACTTCCTCACTACCTTGCGGTGGTCTGCAACGTGCGTTTTTTTTTTTTATATCGTCGGAGTATCCCCGGTAGGCCTAATTCACACTTATTGCACTTTCTATGCAAAAAGTCTTCTCAACTATCGCATAGCAATTGTCAATTTCCTGAGGCGGTTCCAAATTGCTTTCGAGCAATGTTTTCCTCATTTCTGCGTGGGAGGAGGAATATGGTAGAGTGGGTGGAGGAGAAGGAGGATGGGCTGGGGAGGAGGAGGAGGAGGAGGGAGACGCTTGAACATTACTCAAGTGTTGTGTTTTCCACCTGTTTCACTACTACTACGTCTTCTATAAACTCACTAACCCACCTCAACTTATCCAAAAACTTGGATTCCTACGCCGCATTTTGATGGTAAAGCATTGATAAGAGATGCGTGGCCTCGTCCCCTCTATTCAAAGCTCGTCACTCTCGTACTCGGTGCGCGCTGCCTCAAGGCCGCTCCCTGTATTCAAACAAATGTCGTAATATGGCAACATTCATCAAGTAGCATTTAAAAGATCCGGGCAATCAGTGGTTTAAGTGCCCGCTATTGCTGTAATATCTTGCGTCTGGACGTTCCGAGGATGTATCTCTCCTGTTGCCAAAAACTATTTTTCCATATTTTCTTCATATTTATGCTCGCTGAATCGTATGTACTTGCCTTAAAGTTGCTTGTTCTCCCTGTCTTACTCCATGGCTTGACATGGGCATTAAATAGTGACTTCCAGAGGCAAATTAATGCATTTCTTGATAAATTTCTCTCTCTGTCTGTATTTCCTTCTACCTATGACTTGACCTCTTTCAAGTGAGGAGTATCAAGACATTTCGCCATCCAAAATTGACCTCTCTTTTGGCCACTCTTCTCTATTTCCTTTTAAAGGAACAGTTCTTAGCAGGCTTTTTTTGTTTTCATTTGTTTTTGCCCTTGAACTGCTTCCTTTACTATAATAAAAGACTAAATCTAGACCTAGCACTGCATAGGTCATGAATGTCAATCTATATGGGCATGTGCCATGCTACCCAGGAGTCAACCCTGCTCACCCAATTGTATATGTAAGAGACAAATCTGTGTGGAGGTCAAGGAGGTGCCCCAATGCTTGTGGTTTGACTGGATGGGCTGAGAAACCCTGTTTATATACAGCTTCATAGAACATTCCAGAAATTACAAGACCAGATTAGATGCTTATAAACAGCTACCACTAAACTAGACTTTTCTAGAATGATCTTAAACAATCAAGAAACTATGAAAATAATCTACTTACTACTTCAGGAAAGTTTTTGATGCCATAACTGGATGATATTATGAAACTACAGGGATAATCTAGACAAATTTCGGAAAGTTTCACAATAATATGGCAACTGGACTGCAACTGCACCGTAGAGGCACACAGACTTATTTGGGATGAGAAACTGCCCAATGTGTATGCTTAGAGAATATCTAAATGTGAAAAGGTATTTTTGTCAGAGAGTTGGTTTAGACTTAGAAGTAGATCATGAGTCAAATTTGTTGAATTACTATTTAAGGGCAATTGATGGGGGTACAGGAGAGTAAGTGAATGTGTGTACCGAGACATTGAAAAAGCATTTGATAAAGCCCTCCATAAGTAATTAAAGCTGAAGTCAAAACATAAGGGGGATTTTCTTGGATAGGAGTGGATGAGGGATTTCCTGAGAGGCCGACAGATGAGTGCAGTAATAAAAAACAGGATGTCAGGTTGGAGGGAAACAAAGCCATAGAGTAGAAAGAGTGCCCAACTTTGTCATGAGATTTGATTGACAGATGTGGTGCAGTGACTGTCACCTAATTATCACACAGTGACTAACATTTAAGGGAAAAAAATATAAAATAAATGAAAACAAAAATAAAAATGTTTTGAGATATAGATAGGTTTATTAATATGAACTCCAACTGTACTGGGAAAAAAAAAAAAAAAAAAAAAACATGTGCTACAGTTAACTTTGAAAAAAGGCCTTTTAGTTTCATACCATACAACATATCTATACACTTTTGTATATCTCCATGGAATAATGTATATTTCATTGTCATATAATATAATATAATATAATATAATATAATATAATATAATATAATATAATATAATATAATATATATATATATATATATATATATATATATATATATATATATATATATATATATATATATATATATATATATATATTATAATATAATATTATATTATATTATATCAGTTGGAACGGAAGTTAGGTTCCATATACCTATTTATTTATTTATGTATTAATGAAATAGTGACTAACTTCTCTTCTCCTCCCCCAACAGAAGGTGGACCCAGAGCTGATCTTCACCAAGCAGGAGAGGATTGGGAAGGGGTCGTTTGGAGAGGTCTTCAAGGGGGTGGACAAGCGGACAACACAGGTGGTGGCCATCAAGATCATAGACTTGGAGGAGGCTGAGGATGAGATTGAAGACATTCAACAGGAGATTATGGTGCTCTCCCAGTGTGACTCCCCCTATGTCACCAAGTACTATGGCTCCTACCTCAAAGGTTAGTGAGAAAGTATGAATGTACGGGGAAAATTAACTCATTCTCAAGTATGAAATTAAGCAAACAAGTTCCCGCTCTCTCTATTGTCTTCCAACTTAGTCAGATTCAATTTCTCTTAACCTCTACTCAAAGGACACTTGTGAACCAATTCGGTTTCAGCTCTTTGAATCCTAGTTGTGACATACGGGAAAAGAGGTACGCTCGCACTGTCCCATTTCCGTATCCACTCTTATCCAATTTTTCCTTAAAATCATGAATGTTTCTTGCACAAACCACCTCCTCCTCCAGTCTATTCCATAGCTCAGTGCTTCTGTTTGGGAAGCTAAACGTTTTCACATCTCTCCTACATGTGGTCGCCTTCAACTTCTTTCCATGTCCTCTTGTTTCTCTCTCATTCTACACACACAGGTCCTCTCCGTCCAAATGCTCCACTCCGCTCGCAACCCTGTTCACCGCTATCAGGTCTCCTCTTTCTCTTATTCTCTCTAGGGTTGTGAGCCCCATGCTATTGAGTCTCTCCTCATAAGTCCAATCTCTAAGTTCCAGTACCATCTTAGTTGCCACTCTCTGCACTCTTTCCAACTTCCTAATGTTCTTCTTTTTGTGAGGAGACCAGACCACTGCTGCATACTCCAACCTTGGCCTTATCATTGTAACTATTATTTTCTTCATCATCTCTTCATCTAAGTACACAAATGCTGTCCTTATGTTCCTTAGCAAATTCAGAGTTTGTCCCGTTATCCTGTTGATGTGTTTGTCCAGTGACAATGTTTTCTGAGACAGTCACTCCCAAATCTTTTTCCTCTACTCCTCTGCATATTATCTCACTTCCCATCTTATAATCATATTCACATCTACCACTCCTACCAAACTCCATTTTTTTACATTTCCCAAGGTTGAACTCCATCTGCCATGTACCACTCCACTCCCATATTCTGCAATGCCTCACAGTCCTTCACATTATTTACTCATCTTAATAGCTTTGCATCATCTACAAACAAACTCGCATGCTGGACACTCCGTCCACCATATCATTTATATAAACAGCAAACATTATTGGTCCCAACACCGAACTTTGCGGGACTCCACTCATCACAGGGCACCAGTTGGAAATCCAGTCCCTGATTATCATCCTCATTTCTCTGTTTGTTAGGAAGTCCTCCAGCCACTTAATCAGTCCATTACCCACTCCACCCCTATTTTTCATTTTCCAAGTTAGTTGTTTGTGCGGTACTTTGTTGAATGCCATTTTCTTCTCTTCTAATCTTTGTATATTCATTCCTTGCTTGTTTGAAATCATTCCACGAGTTGATTCTTCTTTGTCTCCTCCATCCCTTGCAAGCTTCCTCCTTCCTCTTTTTAGCTGCCGTGCATCTTTTGTTAGACCACTCCCTTTTACCGACATCCCTTTTGGTTACCTTGGGGACCTATCAATTTTTGGCTTCCTTGTATAGCTTTAAAAACTCCTCCCACTTATCCTGTGTTCTCTTGGCTTTGTACAGCTCACTCCAATTTGCATTTTCAAAATAAGTTCTCATGCTAACAAAGTCTGCCTTACAGTAGTTGTTTCTCCCAATTTTGTGATCCTCTTTTCGGTCAATCGTTCTTTTCTGTTACTTCAAATTCCACAACCACATGGTCACTTTGCTATTGGACAATCTACTTTAAGATTTTCTATTATTTCCGGCTCCTTGCTAAATACCAGATCTAGTCTTGATGCCTCGCCTTCTTTCCTGAATCTGGTATATTCCTTAATCCACTGAGTCAGCACATGTTCCATTGCCATTTGCAGGAGTCTTCCTCCCCACGACTCTTCTGCTCCCTGCATCTGCCAGTCCTCCCATTCTACCTTCTTGCAGTTGAAATCACCCATTATAATTATTCTCTCACACTCTCTCAACATTCCATCCAGGCAACTCACTGTGTCTTGTATCATTTGTTCGTATTCTCAGACCTTCCATGCACTTGTTCTTAGTGGCACATACCCTACTACATACTGCCTCCTTCATCCTTCAGCACCCAAAATTTTCACTTTCAATGCCTCTGCAAAGCCTTCACCATTGATCACCTCCTCCACCCTAATGCCTTTCTTTACCATCAACATAACACCTCCTCCCTGTATTACCTTTCTGTCTCTCCTCCATATGTTGTATGCACCTTCTCCAATCTCCACCACCTCAATAGGCGCACCTGACAATCACCAAATAAGGGGTACAAACCTGGTGGAGGGACTTTTTTGGCAGCCATAGCCGGTAACGGGCTAAAGCGTAGCCTATCCAGATATTTTGTTTTTATTTATTAATGATCCACGAGACATCCTGGAGTTAAATCAAAGTATGTGCTTATCTTTGTATTCATTCATACACACACTGGTAATATTTCTGTGGTGTCTGATTCACTTGTTTGAGTGAAATTATATTGTGAAAAACAGTCACATATTCGTGTCACTAGTAAAAATGAAACTAGTAATGAAAGTTTTGCCACCATGAAATATACACAAATAGATAAATATGAAAGCTCACGAAGTCACAATAAGTGACATCACCTGCTTTGCACAGTAAAAGTATGCTATTTGTGGTATCTGACACCTGCAAAATGGCGTACAGGCTGGCTCGGGCCTGCGGGCTACAGCCTCAACGTTGCCAGATTGTCGTACTCAGCCGATTATATTTCCCGACTTCCTACCCCCAAACTGTCTTCTGGGCTCCAATAACGAAACTAATTTATAGTTATCGTTAAAAGAGTTAGATGCTGATGTTTCTTGCCAATAGTTAGGCGTCAGAAACCGGTAAATACTGTGCTCTGAGTACGATGACCTGGTGACGGTGGCTATACGTATTTTCATATTATTGTTCTGTTGTTTATTCAATGTTCTGTTCAAGAAAAAGAATACCCATAATTTTAGTTAGTTTTTGGTTATAAGGATACTTTACGAAATACAATTATAACACTACCTTCTACTAGTTAGGAAACGTACTGAATCCTGGATCGGCTACGGAATGTCAGGTGCTCCTATTGGGTCACACAACTTAGTTTCCGTCAGCCCCACAATATCAGGTTCTTTGTCTCTCAAATAGTCATTAAACTCTATCCACGATGAAACTATTCCATTAATATTCGTATATGACACTTTCTACCCTTCCTCCTTTTCTGTTAGTTTCATTCCCTCTTCCTCTTGACCCTATAAACCACTTTCTCACTTTCATATCCATTACTCTCCAAAAAAACTCCTTCCCTTCTTCTGATCTCTTTTCATTTAAATCACGAACCTCACCTCTAAGTTCATTCAACTTATCTCTCTCTTGTTCATTCAGATCTTTTCTCAGCCACATCTTTTTGGTGTCTTCTTCTCCTGCTAGCTTCCAAGCTCCTGCCAGGACCTCTTCTGCTTTGCTCTGTGCCTTAAATTGTATCCTAATTGGCCTATCTCTTTCACCATTGTATTTTCCAATCCTATGACAGCTATCTATTTCTTTCGCCAGGTCTCTTCCCTCTTCTTGTTACCCTCTGCACGACCTTCTTCACTACATCTCTCAAGTTGTTTTCCCTCGCAGATTTGCTTGGGGTCTTCTCCTTTACACCGAACACAATGACACTCTTCTTTTTCTCAACCGTGCCTCTTACCAGTTCTTCATTTTCTTTGATTACTTTCACCACCTTCTCAGCCATCTTCTCCTCCAACTGCTCCTCCACAATCGCCTTAACCCTTTCATTGCTAAACACTCGCAGCGAGCACTAGCGTAACTTGCCGGTGGTGCTAAACTCTCACTGCGAGCTCCAGTAGCACTCAAATTTCCCGTGTATGAGAGTGTTCTAACACTATTTTTCACACCACAGCATTGCCAATGCAGTGGTTTTTCCACGAAATTTGGTGGAAAATCATATCAGCCTAGCTCAGAAAATCTACGGACGAGCAATTGGTGGATGTTGTTGTCCAATATAGCGGCATTTTTGCATATCTTCACGTATCACGTAACTGATATTTTGACCAAATAGTTGTAAATTTTGCAGTTAGCAATATTGCCCTGCCATCACCCCATCATCAAAAGATCTAATTCAGTAGTTGCCCTACGGCTGACTGTCGCTCACGTGTAAATGTACGTCTTCACAGGCAACACCCCCTGAACGTGCCTGTACATTCGCAGGAGAGGCTTACATTACCAAATCTTATAGATTTTGGCCTCCTCTTTCCAATGGTGTTTTTGTTTTTTAGCTGTGATGAATAGTTTTTGAGATGCAGAGGTTAAAAGAGTGAGCACTAGCGTCACTTGCAGGTGGTGCTAAAAGCTTGCTGCAAGCGCCAGTTGCACTCACAGCAAAAAACACCCCCTGAAGCTTACATAACCGAATCTTATAGATCTTGACCTCCTCTTTCCAATGGTGTTTTTGTTTTTTAGCTGTGATGAATAGTTTTTGAGATGCAGAGGTTAAAAGAGTGAGCACTAGCGTCACTTGCAGGTGGTGCTAAAAGCTTGCTGCAAGCGCCAGTTGCACTCACAGCAAAAAACACCCCCTGAAGCTTACATAACCGAATCTTATAGATCTTGACCTCCTCTTTCCAATGGTGTTTTTGTTTTGTAGCTGTGATGAATAGTTTTTGAGATACAGCGGTTAAAAGAGATCCCCTTCCCCTGCTGGGGTGCCCGAGCGCGCCTGAGGAGATAGTCTCGTTGTAAGTGCTTAGCAAGGAAAGGGTTACAGCTCTGCACACTCCCACTTTACATCATCTCTCCACCACTGTCAATTTTTTGTTCCAAATTCTTAACTCTTTGCTCCACTTCCACTTTTTCATCCTTTCGCTTCTCCTCCCACTTATTCTGCTTTTTATTCAACTTTTCCACTGAATCCATGCTTTCCTTTATCCCTTCAGAGCATTTTGTCAACTCTGTGTGTGTGTGTGTGTGTGTGTGTGTGTGTGTGTGTGTGTGTGTGTGTGTGTGTGCAATAATAATGATAATAATAATAGTAATAATAATAATAATAATAATAATAATAATAATAATAATAATAATAATAATAATAATAATAATAATAATAATATTAATAAATCTATAAATAATGCAGGCATGCAAGATCATTTTAGGCATTGCTTATCACACTTTTGACAATGCTCTGACCACCCTGAGCCTGCTGAGACTCGTAACAGGCACCAGGATGCCCTCAGAAAGTTCGGTGAGGACCTGCTGCTCCACCCTCACCACTGCCACCTGCTACTTCCTGATGTGCCTCCCCCCTCCCGCTTCAACATGCATAATAGCAAACTCAAGACACTTCAGTGCGTTGTGCACTGACCGCTACAAATGAAGTGCAGTGCCAGTGAGGATCATCATCGTCATCATTTCATCGACGCCTGCTCCTGGGAGCTCCCACCAGGGGATGGCCATGGCAGAAAAGCTTCCAACTTTCTCTATCCAAACACTTGCCTGCTCAAAGTTTCTCAAAGATCTTTCCCCCCTCTCCCTAACATACTCTTGCACCCTATCCCTCCATTTCACTGGAGGTCGTCCTCTAGCATTCCCTCCCTTCTGGTCATCTTACTCTCCTCCATTCGCTCCTTGTGGCCAAACCACTTTAAAGTCTGTCGCTTCACTTCTTCCACCACTCCACACTTCTTCCCTTCACCCCTGTGACACATTCCAAAATGCTCGTACACACTTTCATTACTCATTCCATCCATTCTACTCACACCACAAGCACTCCTCAAATAACTAATTTCCACTGCCTGCACTCTAGACCTCTGACTTTCATTCCAGGCCCACGTTTCACTTGCATATGTGAGGGTTGGTACTATTATTGTATTTCTCAAATCTCTCTTTACCTCCATGATCACACTTCTGCGATTCATGATTCGTCCCAAAGACCCTACCACCCTTCTTCCTTGCAATGCCCTTTCTCTTATCTCTCCCTCCGTACCACCATGCTTACACATAACTGATCCAAGGTACTTAAACTTGTTGATCTCCATTTCTTCACCATTTAAAATTATTTTGCATTCTTTTTCACATTCAATTCCCACTCTATATGGGCATACAAAATCTAAAACCTCACTTCTACTTCGCTCACAAACCATCACTTTACTTTTGTTGACATTTACTTTCGGCTTTCTCCTGTTACAGACACTTTCAAAAACACTGACCAAATTTTGTAGGTCACTTTCATTTTCTGCAATGAGCACCGTGTCATCAGCAAACTGTATCGAATTCAGTACCCACTTCCTTCCCTCATTGAACATTCTTACTCCAACTTCTCCAACTTTGCCCTTCATTTCTCTAATAACACCATCCATATAAATATGGTGATATGGCCAGTGAGGGTGCACATGATAAACAATGTCTAGCCCTGTCAACTCAAAGGGCTGTGTACTGTCAGAGAGGAATTTTCTTTCCTTCAATCTGGATGCCAACAGTTCGGCAGAGGATTTTGACAAGCCGAGATCGCGAACTAGATCATTTAGCTCCTTTTGGGAATAAGGATGTGGAGCATCATCGTCAAGAACCACTTCTTCATTTTCTTCAACACTGGAGGAATCTTCGTCACTAATGTCAGGAAGTTCTCCAAAGACAGGTACTGGAATTTCATCGCAATGAGCTACAAGATCAGGACACTTGAGACTGCTCCGGTTCTTTTTGTTGATCCCAGTCAAATCAATAACGCAGTAGCAGCGGTCAGTGCCATGGTTTGTCGGCTCCCTCCAAACCATGGGAATTCCAAGCCTAAGACAACTCTTCTTGCCCTTGGTCCAACGACGCAGATACTCGGTGCATGTCTTGCATGCCATGTGTAGCGCCCAAGCTTTATTCTGGTCACCAAGTTTCATACCAAAATAAGCATGGTAAGCACGCTTTATGAAACTTGTGACTGGATTCCTGTTAGGAACAACTGTGTATTTGCCGCAGATGTAGCAGAATACATCAGGCTTATTTTTGCAAAATCTTCTGAACAAATCCATTTCATTCTCCTGCAAAAGAAAAATACCAGTTAGTAAAAAATTGGTGGATGTAAACTCCTCAAAATTTGTTTATTTAAAGAAATAAGAAAGAATTTTGCCTCATATAAATAGAAGGTACCTGTACGTGTAAATAAAAAAAAAAAATAAATAAATAAAAAAATAAAAAAATCATGTGGCGATACATAAAAAAGTTGACCTGATTGAGCAAAGCCAGTGTGATTTTTGGATTCAGCACATCAAAATTGTCCTAAATCAGCTAAAAAAACTTTGATGATAAATTTGTTGTTGGCCAGTGTTATCAGTAAAGTTTCAGCCTAATGGCTGCCAAAGTTTAATAAAATTATTATTATTATTATTAATATTAGTCTGTGTGTGTGTGTGTGTGTGTGTGTGTGTGTGTGTGTGTGTTTTCACATGCACATGTGTGTATGCCTGCGGGAGCAAGAGGTTATTGGAGATAGATGTGATATTATGTTTGTGTGTGTCTTTTAGGCACTAAACTATGGATCATCATGGAGTACCTGGGAGGAGGGTCTGCCTTAGACCTAATGAAGGCAGGAAGTTTTGAGGAGATGCACATAGCAGTCATTCTAAGAGAGGTGATCAAGGGACTCGACTACCTTCATTCTGAGAGGAAGCTCCACAGGGATATCAAGGGTGAGTAACATTGTCAGTTTTATTTAGGGGAATGGTTACAATGAAGTGACATAGGATTAAAATGTTCTTATTTCATAGGGAAACCAGTGAAAAAACATATTAAAACTTGATAATAAAATATATATATATGATCAGACTTAAAGAGCTAAACCTCATGGTTGAAATGCTTCTGACCACATAGAGAACATATGTTAATTGTACCAGTGTATACATATAAGTAAATAACATTGACAGAGTGTGTGTGGCCCTGTGAGTTGGACTCTCTCAGATTGTAAATCTCCCTAGGTCCAGGAGAAATGTCTTTTACTTGAAATGTGGTTGCATTTTTTCACAGCTCTATGGTGAACTTTGCACTGTCAAACAGAGGCAGGGTACAATTGTAAAGATGCTTTATGCCCTCTTGCCACTCAGTATTCATTCACTTTAATGAAACCTCTTTTCTAAGGCAAGTTTTAAGAGGGCTTGCACAAAGGGAACTAAGTAGTCTTTAGATTAGAAGCTAAGTGGTTCATATGTTTGTACAAGTCATCTATAAAGAGTCTGGTTTGAATAAGTACGGTACATATTCCAGACTTTAGTGATATATAGGCAAAAAGGCTACATTTCTGCTAACAGGATGGATTCTCTTTAAAACTGCCCTTAAAGTTGCTGGATAAGATGCAGTGCCTATTGGGAATAAAAAATGTTAGCTTGAATGTAATATATATATATATATATATATATATATATATATATATATATATATATATATATATATATATATATATATATATATATATATATATATATATATATATATATATATATTGTGTGTGTGTGTGTGTGTTGGGTTTCTAATGGGGTATATTCAGAGTTGCCAGCCAATGGGCGTCACTACTGACTACATCTTTGGGCCCATGAAGCTTGAACTATTCTTTCAATTATCATAGATTACTTGTGTTTTTCTGGGACTTGTAACAGTTACACTTCCAATAAAATGAGTGATACTATTGCTAATAAAAATGTAATTGATCATTCTCATTTTACTAATTGGTAAAAGAGAAAATAAATGACTATTGGAAGCTTCTTATTAAAAATCTTTCTTGCATGAAAAACCTGTAAAATCAAGCAGAAGTGGACATACTAAAAAATTATGTTTATACTACAATATTTGCTGAGTTTGCTTAAGGTGTATCAGTCTTGCCTTTGATGAAATTTATCAAAAACATTTTAGGGCATTTAGCAACTCGACAGAAGCCTTAGCATTCAATGTTTGGGCCTCCGTGAAGTCACTGGCTTCTGCTTCCAGTATGTTGCACTCTGCCCTCAAATGAATGCTGGTTTTTGTATGGGGTGGACCAAGACCTTGAGTGGACGCCTATTGCTACCAGGAGGGTGGGCAGGTCAAAGGTGATGATGTTTAAGGCCAGGAGCTGAGGGTAGAGTGTAACACTGGAAGTGGAAGCCAGTGTCCCCCACAGAAATCAAACAATGGATGCTACGGGTTCTGGCGAGTTGCTAAATGCCTTAATGTTTTTGATAAATTTTGTTGAAGGCTAGACTGATACACCCAAAGCTGATGCTCTGCAAATATTGCCATATAAACAGATTTTTCTTTTAAAAAGTTCAATTTTGCTTGATTTTGCTGGGCTTTCATGCAAGAAAGATTTTTGATAAGTTGAAGCTTCCAATAGTCAATTCTTTTCTCTCATTTACCAATAAACAAAACAACGAGAATAATCAACTACATTTTTATTAACAATATTATCACTCTTATTGTATTAAGGTGTTACAATTGTTACAAGTCCCAGATAAACACAGGTAATTTATAATAATTGAAAAGATAGTTCAAGCTTCTTGGTCACAAAGATGTAGTCAGTGGTGACATCTGGAAAGGATGAATATACCCCATTAGGATTGAAGGTAAACTTTATTATCACCATGAGACTTGTCCAACCTCAATAAAGTTGCATATAAATTCATGTAAGTTTCTCATAATCATTTATCTGTGTCTTCAGCGGCCAATGTCTTGCTCAGTGAGATGGGAGATGTCAAACTGGCTGACTTTGGTGTAGCAGGACAGCTGACCAACACCACCAGCAAAAGGAACACTTTTGTCGGCACACCTTTCTGGATGGCACCTGAAGTCATCAAACAGTCAGCTTATGACTCCAAGGTGATTATAATTTGTTTATCAGTGCTGTTTTAGGCCAAGGCTTTGTAGGTTTATTGTGATAGTAAATTTTATAGAATAAATAAAGCTAGTGCTCACACTTCTTCCTTTCATAACTCTCCAGTGGATTTATTACCTTTCTGCCTCTCACTGTTCTCCCATATTTAAATAAAGCTGTCCCTAAGTACTTCAAATTCAGTAATTTTCTCCATTTTTTTCCTCCATCCAGATACATTGCCATTTTGTCTGCCCCTTTGGTTTATACAAATTCTTTGTAATTATGGTTTCAAAGCAGTTAGGTCAGGTGAGAAAATGAACAAACTCTATTACCTTATTTATGACACCATTATATTATTTTCTGCAGTATAGAGGCTTTACAGTAATGATAAATCCAGGCATTACTCTTGTTGTCAAGGGAACAAGGATCATATCAGAAAAAAGTTGGCTTAGATTAAATAAATTAAGGTTAAATGTATCTTTGAATTCTGTTGATTCCATTTATCTTATATGTATCAATAGTTGAGCATAGCTTGTCATTTTAAGATGCCAAACAAAGTTTAATAGGGTGTTGTTTATTCCATAGGCTGATATTTGGTCGTTGGGCATCACTGCCATTGAGCTGGCCAAAGGGGAGCCTCCAAACAGTGATCTTCATCCAATGAGAGTGCTCTTCCTCATCCCCAAAAACAATCCTCCTCAGCTCACTGGCAACTATAGCAAGCCTTTCAAGGAGTTTGTTGAGGCTTGCCTCAATAAAGATCCAGAAAATGTAAGTTTTCTTGAAAAGTTCATCATTGATTTATGAGGAAAAAGATGGCCTAGTTACATGTTGTCCACATAGTACAATATCTTACTCTTTTCCATGAGAATTCCACAGTAGTCATGAATTTTTTGTTTGTTTGTTTCATGCACCTATTTCCAGTTTATCAAGAGTTCCCCTCATAATCCAAAGTTGATTTTTCATTTAGATATTCTTAGATGTGCAATATAGTATCCATTTGTTATGCAAGGCCCAGTGATTAAATATGTTTAATTAAACAAGATTAATATAATTATAATGATGAGAGTAATGTCTTGCCTTCCAGAGACCAACTGCAAAAGAATTGCTCAAGTTCCCATTTATTAGGAAGGCTAAGAAGAATGCATACCTCATGGACCTCATTGACAGATACAAGTCTTATAAGAAAAACAACACGGACACTGACACCGATTCTGATCCCTCTGATTCGTAAGTTCTTTAGTCACTGAGTAATGGGGGGGGGGGAGAGATCACCACAGATATTGAGCAAAGTACAGGTAGCTCTCAAGTTGTGATGGGATTACCTTGCAAGAAACCCATTGTAGGTTCAAATGGTGGTAAGTAAAAAAATAACAAAGGCATTAACATTAAAACTTAGCATCTATACAATTAAAAGAACTATTTCTAATAATTGTAGTAGTTATAAGTTACCTGATAGTTTATGTGAGGGGATGAATCATCAAAATTACAGTAAAATAAAATTTAAAAAGCAGTCTTAGCAATATCCAAATGTTCCCAAGAATGGATGAGCTGTTCTTGGAGTGGCTGGCTACTAGCATGTCTGACTATGCTTTTCATAGCTACGGTAGTACTGATATGGGAAACGTCCACGTCTGGCCTCAGTCCAATTATGCTCTGCTTCAGCTAACAGAGAGGGTAGGGGGTAATGTGAAACTTAAATGAATGGATGAGCGATAAGAGGAGTTGATGTGTGATGCTTCATTGGAGACTGCTTGTGTCTGCACAACCTTTGTGTTATTTGAAATGGGCCTAGTTATGACATTACTTTCCACACACACAGAGAGGAAGTTGACATTGAGAGAGAAAACTTTGGATTCATGAGAGGTAGAGGCACAATGGATGGAAAATAAGTCCATAACAGTAACAATATATGTGCAATCATGCAGCTGAAGGTATGAGAGAAAGAAGCTATTAAGACTAAATGAAAATGAGACAGTGGAGAAATAAAAATATTTAGCAGTAATTGCTGAAGAAGAAATAAACCACTAGACCACGCCTCCGTGGTCTAGTGGTCAGTGTGCCTGGCTTCTACTCCGTGGGCCTGGGTTCGAATCCAGGCCCGGGCAGTCGGCGTGCAGCTCACCCAGGTGTTCATCCTCCCTCTCGGGTTGGTCAATAAATGAGTACCTGGGGAAACCTGGGGAAGGTAAACTGGTACCCCGGATGTCACACTGGCCCTGTGTCCCGGGGTAATGGGCTCCCTCCCACCACAGGCTCAAGGGCCAATGTTATGGAGATGAGCACCGAGGCCACGCGCTGTTACAGTGTATGCCCCCAACTTTACCTTTACCTATTGAGGCATGGTGCTGTAATTGGAGGAAGGCATTGAATGTCTTGTGCAACCAAGGAGTGACTGTCATGTGAAGAGAACAGTACAATAAGTCCTCTCTTAACATTATCGATAGATCCTTTGGAACTACATTTTAAGTGAAATTAAGTATATTTAAATCAATTTCACCAGAGGGTAAATTCTAGAAACAAGAGTTAAGTTCTTATGATTCATTGTAAAGATATTGCCAAAGTTTTAAAACTGGCTTCTAGATGTTTATGATATTAATCAAAAGTCATGTGTTTGCGGGATCACTACCAGGCATGTGCACTTGTCTATGATTCTTGGTGTCATTTAATTCAAAGGTAACATGTGTCATATTTGTCCATAATTAGTTTATGTTCAGTAGATTGAAATAATTAAAAGGCATTTTAAGTTTTTGCAGATGATTCCATTTTTGCCAATTGTTGCTGAGGTTTCATCCAATCATTGAGTAATGCTTGCCAATCTGGTCTTCTGCTGCTAGGTGTCACAATGCAGTAAGATTGTGTTGTGACTTTAAATATTGGTGTGCTTTCACTTGTCTGTGGAGTCGGAGTCGGAAGAGAGTTGGAGTCGGGAAAAATTTATTCCGACTCCAACTCCTTTACATAATCAATTCTTGTGTAAAGTACTTGGCTGCACTGCTAGAACAGTGTTGACACCTTGTGGGAAATTTCCACAAATTTGTGTGAGTTCTTGGGGAAGATGTTTAATTTTCTTTTGATAATATAAATTTTTTTTGTGGAAATGTGAATTATTAATCTCTTAATTAATTAAATAAATTACTAGGCGATGTCATAGGAAATGAACCCAACGACACGTGCAGTACCAGGGGAGTCTGATTCCTGTAATATACTCATGTGCGTCTCCACTCTTGTCTCAGCACTGAATCTGTGCTAGGCTGCTCAGAGCCCAGCATAAGGTTGTCAGGTCTATCCTCTTAAGGACAACTGTCCTTTATGAGATCTGGATTCATGCTTAGGGAAAAAAAAAGTCAGGGTGAATCTGTGGTTGTGGTGAATCGTAGTGTAGCCTAGTGTGAACTGATTGAGTGTAGCTAATGTAGTGCAGTGTGGCATGGCGTGGATGGGTGCTGTATGCTGTGGCTGGGTGGAGTGGTGTGGTGTGGCTGGGTATGGTGTCAGGTGTAGCGTAGCTGGGTCTGCTGTGTGGTGTGATGTTGCTGGGTATGGTGTGGTGTGATTGGATGTAAAATGTGCTTTGGTGTGTGGTGTGATGTGTGATAAGGTGTGATTGGGTGTGATGTGAGATAGGGTGACTGGGTGTGATGTGAGGTGTGGTATTGATGGGTATGGTATGAAGTGTAGTGCCACTGGGTGTGATGTGTGGTGTGGTGTGGGTGATGTGGTGTGAAGTGTTATGTGTTTGAGTATGGAGTGACTGGGTGTGATGTGTATTGTATGGCTGGATGTGGTGTGGCTAGGTGTGGTGTGGCTGGGTAAGGTGTGTGGCATGATTGGGTTTTGTGTAAGGTATGATGTGCCTGAGTGTGATGTGTAGTGTTGCTTGGTATGATGTGTGGTTTAGTGTGTGTGGGTGTGATGTGTGGTGGTGAGACTAGGTGTGGTGTATGATATGGAGTGAGGTATGGTGTGTTGTGCTGTGTGGTGTGGCAGGGTGTAATGTCTGCTATGGTGTGAGATGTAGTGTAGCTGGGTGTGATTGGGTGTGATGTGTGGTGAGATGTAATGGTGTGATGTGTTGTGTGGTGTGAGTGAGTGTCGTGTGAGATATGATGTGGTTAGGTATAGTGTGAGGCTTGAAGTGACTGGGTGTTATGTGTGGTGTTATGTGGTGTGGTGTGGTTGGGTTTGTTGTGAGGTATGGTGTATGTGTAGTGTGGGGTGTGGTGTAAGGTATGGTGTAACAGGGTGTGGTATGCTGTGGTGTGAGTTGTAGTTTGGGTGGATGTGATGGGTGTTGTGGTGTAGCTGGACGTTGTGTGTTGTGTGATGTGGGTTGGTGTGGCTCCAAGTGGTGTGTGGTGTAGTGTGGCTGGGTGTAATATGTGGGTTGGTGTAGCTGTGTGATGTGTGATGCAGTGTGTCTGATCATGATGTGTGGTGTGGGGTTGCTGGGTATGATGTAAGAGTGGTGTGGCCAGGTGTGTTGTGATGTGGTGTATAGTATGGCTGGGTGTGATGTGGTGTGTGTTGCGGGATATGATGTGTGGTATGGTGTGGTTAAGCGTGGTGTTATTTTGTGTGGGGACTGGGATGTAGTGTGGCTTTATGTGGTGTGGTTGGATGTGATGTGTGGATAGATATGGTGCATGGCATGGTGTGATGTGTATGGTGTAGTTGGGTGGGGTGTTTGACATGGCGTGGGTTGTTGTAATAAGTATGGTGTGGCTGGGTATGATGTGGTGTGGTGTGACTGGGTGTCATGTGGAGAGTGGTGTGGCTGGATGTGGTGTGTCACTGGGTGTGATGTGGTGTGGTGTGACTGGATGTGAAGTGTAGTGTGGTATGGCTGGGTTTGATTTGCATACCACAGTACTGCAGAAGAGAGAAAAGGGGAGGGGGTGGAGTCGGAGTTGCAGCCTTGAAATTTCCTGGAGTTGGAGTCGGAATTTTTTTTACATCCAACTCCACACCCCTGCTTTCACTACTCAGATTCAATCTAATGCATCTCATTCTCTGCATGGTATAGCATTTCACCCTGTATTCTGCATAAAGTAAAGCCTTGTTGTTATATAATTTAAATGGTAATGAAGCATGCAAACCTAATAAGTGTTTCATAGTGCTTTACATAAATCTTGTTTTTTGGGAATATCTCCGATGTTTACTCAAGCACACCTTACTTCCAGTGAGGATAGCCGAGTGGAGAGCGATGTGGAAGATCCAGCTTGGATAATGACAGTAAGAGGTCCCCCAGGAGGTCTCTCCCCAACCAGTATGCAGGAAGGGTCGCCATCCACCACCTCTACTTCACCACTCTCTTCATCACCCCTTGAATATAATAGTGTGCCAGCTTCTTCAACATCTTCCCTCACTCACTCTCCACCTAAGGAGAACAATGGGGTCATTTTTAGAGAGAAAGCCTCATCCCCAGTAAGTATTTCTTCCAAACCATAATTATGGAGAATGTTTTCTGCAAGAGATTATAAGGATAGAGAGGAAGTATAAGGATTATGGAAACCAAAGAAGAGAAACTGGAATGAACTCAGGATCAAAAAACACCTTTTCTTATTTATGAGGTTTAGGGGACTCCTGCGAATGGTGAATTTGCGTGCACAGCAGAAAGACTGTATTTCCCGCCATATGACACTTTTTTTTTCTTCAAAAAAGATGATTTGAAAATTCACCCTGCATCTTATACCCTTATGGTTAAGTTTTGGTAGGCCTAGGGTTTATTATTATTGGTACAAAACCAACACCCAAAACACCTCCGTTTGACACAATAGTTCCCAGATGTCCCCAGAATGAAATATGTTGCATTTTGCAGCATATAATGCGCAGTTCTTTCACTCAGAAAATTCCAAGTTACCCCTTTGCGGTATATGCCAAAGGTACAAATATTGATTGATTTAACCCTCCTGCTCCGGGCTTCTTTCCAGAAGGCGACCCCCGTGTCCGGGGCTTTTGGGAAAATTTAGAGTCATGTTTACATTCTAATTGCAACGTAAATAAACATAATGGAAATTAACCATATACTACTTCTAGGAGTACTCACTGCCCTCTCTCAAATGGCATTTAGTAGACCGCTCTAGGTCCAGTGGTTGCTGAGTAATCATGAGTAGAATTTGGTCACTTTTTTTTTGCCATAGAACTAGCCTGCGTACGGGTGTGTGCCTGTGACACAGGCAAAAGAGTCTAACTCACGCTCCTTGCTCCCCATTCCACTCCGCTCCGCTCTACGCTAACCCCACCAAGACTTCTGTTTCCTTTCAGGGTGTTTCAGGTACAATGTAGGCTATTTATTTCTCTTCTATGTATTTATTGACATTTTTCTTTATATATTTCACTGAGAATATTTGAGTGGCACTTTGACTATATTTATTACTTTTTTTTTTTTTTTTTTTTTTTTTTTTTCTCAAGTAGTGTATAGTACCCTCACAAGTTTTGCACTATCTGAGTTTTGCGGTTAGTCCTAAATTCTTACCATCCCGACTTTCGCGCATTATCACCCCGACTTGACACGTACGGGTCACGTCTACGTACCATCGGCTTCACGCACGCTACCTTTAAAGGTAGTATCACACTGGACATTTTACTCCAAAGAGAAAGAGAGGAGAGAGGAGAGAGGAGAGAGAGGAGAGAGAGAGAGAGAGAGAGTGTGTGTGTGTGTGTGTGTGTGTGTGTGTGTGTGTGTGTGTGTGTGTGTGTGTGTGTGTGTGTCGTTTTAAAGCCACAGTTGAAGGTGGCTTCCATACAATTGGCTGACAGTTCCGAAAACACTCTTGTGATTCGCCTGTATGCCCAACCGTGAGTGAGTTCACAGTTATCCGTAAGCTGGTGTCACACAGGGCTTTTTTCTTCCAACCGTGTTGGCGCCAGCTAGGGCAACCGGCATCTCCCACTTTTCCGGATGTGCGTCACACACGACCGAGGTCAGTTGCCCGTATCTACAATGTAAACAAAGCACTTACCCTGTATCAACAGCGTCATCTGCTAAAGTAAGGGCTGTCGTAGCTTGTTTGGAGGAAAACGTCCAATGTGATACTACCTTTTAAGGTAGCATGCGTGACACTGATGGTAAGTATTAGTGTGGCGACTAGGCCTGATAAGGGAGCCTCCCATAACCCACTTGGCAAGTGGGGTACCTCTTTGGCCGACTCAGTAAGGAGTGGCTCTCCCGTCACGCTGGCCGCGGGTACAGTCCCAGGCAGCCGGCGAATACCCTGATCTTGATTAATTTCTCATGTGTTTCGATACACGCAGAGGACATGTTGGAGAATAGGAAAGTGAAAAAGAGTAAACCTCGGGGCATGACACTGGTGGCATAGCGGTGGCATCCTATCCTGCGGTTCTGTTGAGTTTCCCCAAAGGGGTAACAGGTAGGATGACCCATGCTCTCCGAGGGTAATAGAAAATGGGAGAGTTGGAGGTATGTCTCTACGGGGACATTGTGAAATAGTGAACTGATAGTGGTCACTGTCTAAGGTCTCAACACACAGAAATTAATCTACATAGGGGGGAAAGCCGTGTAGTGTGGCGACTAGGCCTGATAAGGGAGCCTCCCATAACCAACTTGGCGAGTGGGGTACCTCTTTGGCCGACTCAGTAAGGAGTGGCTCTCCCGTCACGCTGATCGCAGGTTCAATCCCTGGCACCTGGCGAATACCCTGATCTTGATTAATTTCTCATGTGTTTCATTCCCAACACGCCCTCTGCGTGTATCGAAACACGTGAAAAATTAATCAAGATCAAGGTATTCGCTGGCTGCCTGGGATTGAACCCGCGACCAGCGTGACGGGAGATCCACTCCTTACTGAGTCGGCCAAAGAGGTACCCCACTCGCCAAGTGGGTTATGGGAGGCTCCCTTATCAAACCTAGTCGTCGCACTACAAGTAGATGTGACCCGTACATGTAAAAGCGGCCCGAAACTCGGGGTGATAATGCCTGAAAGTCAAGATGGTAAGAATTTAGGACTAACCGCGAAACTCGAGAATAGCGAAACTTGGATTGCGCGAAACTCGAGAGGGTACTGTAGTAAAAAAATTAATAAATAATGGAAGTGCAGTGGTGAAATTCATTGTGAAACCTCATTTGGTGGAGGGCTGATTGTGTTTTTTCTGCAAATATAATGTGGCAGAAGACTTTGTCATGTATTTTCAACTTCATTCAAGCACAACAAAAATTACTACCAATAATCATCTTATACTCATTTTATGGAAGTACAGTACTGTCTTCAAGTTTGCGCTAAATAGGTCAACGTTGTGGGTCGCAAACGTTGAAATCGCAAACTTTGAACCATTATTCTTATGGGGAAAATTGAAAACTGTCGACATCTTGCGCTTGGCCACCCATCCGTGTATTGGCGCGTAATGTCTGAACAGCCCGACGTCTTGCTGGGCCCGAACAGCTGACGGGTGGCTGATGAAAATGATGGTGATGATGAGTGTCAGCGGCGTGGCCTTTGCATTGGCGCCACCTGAATGGTATTTTTATCGGGGTCCGTGTGTGTGTGTGTGTGTGTGTGTGGCTGTGTTTATTATGGGTTTGGGCTTCTCAATTTGCCAATTCTTATTTTCCACATGTCCCGTGCAACATGTGGAAAATAAGAATTAGCAAATTGAGGAGCCTGGGACCACAACAAACACAGCCACACACACACACGGGCCCCAATGAAAATACCGTTTGGGTGGCGCCGATGCAAAGGCCACGCCGCCAACACTCATCATCACCATCACCATCATCAGCCGCCCGTCAGCTGCTCAAGCCCAGTGCACGGTCGGGGCTGCTCGCACACATGCGCCTGGCTGCCCGGATCCCACTCACCATGCTTCCCGTCGCCAATGGAAAGGCCCAGGGGGTGGGTAAGAGAGAGAATGGGAGTCAAGGACCACAACAAAGTGTGAAAAAACCCGGTTTTAGCAGCCTTTTCCTTTTCCTTTCGGGTCATATCGCAATTTCAGTTTTCAATAAAAATTGAATTTTGAGGTCCCTATCGCAAACTTGAAACTCGCAGTCCTGGAGACAGTATATTGCAATGTTCTTTGTTAACCATTTTTCTATATAATTGATCATCATCATCATCGACGCCTGCTCCTAGGAGCTCCCACCAGGGGATGGCCACGGCAGAAGAGTTTCCATCTTTCTCTATCCAGACACTCCCTCCTTGCTTGCTCAAAGTTTCTCAAGGATCTTTCACCCCTCTCCCTAATGTACTCCTGCACCCTATCTCTCCATTTCACTGGAGGTCGTCCTCTAACATTCCCTCCCTCTATTTCACTCACATACATCCTTCTGGTCATCTTACTCTCCTCCATTCGCTCCATGTGACTAAACTACTTTAAAGTCTGTTGCTTCAGTTCTTCCACCACTCCACACTTCTTCCCTTCACCCCCGTGACACATTCCAAAATGCTCATACACACTTTAATTACTCATTCCATCCATTCTACTCACACCACAAGCACTCCTCAAATAACTCATTTCCACTGCCTGCACTCTAGACCTCTGACTTTCATTCTAGGCCCATGTTACACTTGCATATGTGAGGGTTGGTACTATTACTGTATTTCTCAAATCTCTCTTTACCTCCATGCTCACACTTCTGCCATTCATGATACATCCCAAAGACCCTACCACCCTTCTTCCTTGCAATGCCCTTAAACATAATTGATGTTTAAGTGAAAATTATTTTCTAAGAAAAATGTAATATCAATACAATGCATTTTTCATTGATTCATAGAAAAATCTTTGATTATTGAATTTCTAAAGAAACATTTGTCAAAAGTAAGTTACTAAGCATTTATTTAGTAATATTTTAAATCATTTACTCCTGCCTTTATATACACATATTTGTAAATTCATTCATCAGAAACAAATATTCCACAAAATGACAACATTTGTTCAGATGAATACTGTTTTGCTTGCAGACTCGTCCAACTGCAATTGCACCTCCTCCTCCCAATGATAATGAGAAACGCAGAGACACTCGTCACATGGATCACAGAACCTCAAGGGACCTAGACCTGTCTCCACGTTCTACTGAGCCACACACAAATGGTGATGACACCCATATGGCTAACCTGGCTGACATGAGGATTGATACAGAAGACCACAGGAATGAAAGTGACCGTCCAGATAGAAATGAGTTCAATGACAGGCGCCATAGTAGAGAAGTACACCACTCTAGAGATAATAGGTCCAGCTCAGGAGATATACGGGATGTGAGGAGACCAGACCACCGCCACAGTTCCTCGCATCCTCAAGGTCAACGCACCAAGTCACCCCCTCCAGTCAATAATGCTCTTTCAGTTGTTCTACCACTTATCTCTGAGGTCAGTTATCTACTTTTTTTGTGTGTGTATTTGCTTTGTCCTGAGCTGATAAGAGGTGCAAATTTTGTAGAAATTAGAAACAAATGAACCACCTCAAGCATAATATGTGTTTATAACAATCTTTAAGGCAAGACATATGGGTATGAAAAATAAGCATCACAAATCTCATACAGATACGTGAATATAGACCTGAAAATTGGTTCAGATGAGAATGGTTATGGCAGTGGAAAAAGAAAAAAGTAATGGTAAATGGTAAAATAGAGTGGGACTTACCAAACAAAATTTATTTGTTCCCTAACAATTTTTTTAATGCAAACATTTTATTATCCAAAATACTGGTTCAGAAGGTCTATATGGATGAGAAATGCAGCATCCTCAGTCTCCCCAAGCTGTCTTTCTTTCTTTTCATCTCCCTCATGTTCATGCATTTTTCTTTGTGTAATCGGGGCATTTATCCTCCCAGGGTTCCTGCATCCCTGCCCTATGGTGAGCAGTCTGTACAGCCCCTGATCTGGGCAGGAATTGGGGAAGGGGTTTGCATCTCCCTCCCCCAGTTAAAACCTATCCTAGCCATAAACAGAACACCAAGTAGAGGTTAGGGTCATGGTGTGAGCCTCGACCCCAATCTGATCTTGCTGGGGGACCTAACCATGCGGCAGGCTTACTCAATGCCTATACGTCCGGGGAGCCTGCCGTCAGTGACGGGTGCAGGGCAATGGCTGCGGGACCCTTGCAACTTGAAGGAGGAAGTGTCCATAGCCCCTCTTTTTATTTTGGGGGTTGCCAGGGTGGTGCAGAGTCAGCGCCTGCCTGCAGAACCAGGCCCGGTGTTAACTTTAAGGGTGCGTCCACACGGTCGAACAATGTTCGTCGGACAAACACTGTTACCAGTTAACAATGGAAAGCGGAAAAGCTCGCTGGTGACTTCAGAAGCGAGCACCAAGAGGTGTACCGGACACTGCCCATGTTCGTAGCATCGGAACTTCGGACACTGTCTAGTGGGACAGAGGCTAAGAACCATACGATACTGCCAGGCAAACGATGAACATGTTGCGTAGTTTATTTTTATTTTTTATTGTGTACCATGGTGATGTACCGCACTAGACGCTGGCACCAACCACCTGTCACCGAAGTCCACACTAACACTGACGTAAATACCTGTGTGTTGCCTACGGACATCAGCTTCGAACATTGTCTGCCGGTCTTTGCTTGGTGAACAGAGTAGAAACTGTGGTATACAACTTCATCTGGTACCACTGTTTGTTGCCATATCAACTTCCCTCGTTTCAACGATTATGACGTCATCCTGCTTCGCCTTATGATATGGTAACAGTGTTTGTCCGACGGACACTGTTCGACCGTGTGGACGCACCCTAAGAGGGCTCTGTGTGTGGTCTCCTGGAATGCTTGGAGCCTCTCGAAGGATCACTGACTGCCCTATTTATCAGAAGGCTGAGGGTGGTCATAGTGGAACTCTATGAGATGAGGAGGCCTGAAAGTGGCAAGATAAGCAGTGAAAGGTACACCTACTACTGGTCCAGCATGAGCAGTGGTGCTTGTCTTAAGGAGGTAGCTATAGGCATCACCAGCCATCTGCAGGCATTTGTGGTTGAGGTTACTCCAGTTGATGAGCGTATAATGTGAGTGAGGCTGAAGCACACACTGGGCTTCATATCTCTTGTTGCAGTGTACGCTCCCATCAAGATGTGTGAAACTGAAGATATGTTCTACACCAAATTCAACTCTGAATGAGACTAGTGCTCCCCTTGGGACACACTCATTGTCTTGGGTGACTCCAGTGCTACTGCTGGTACTGACAGGGTTGTCTATGACCTATGTGTTGGTCTCCTTGGTTCTAGTACCAGGAACATTAACAGCTCTCTTTCTGAAATTTACAATATCCAGGAGGTTGATAATTGTGGGTTCTTGGTACCAGAGACCCGAGTTGCACTGCTGGACTTGATACAGCATTGTCACAGGGGTAGCTGAGGAGATTGACCACACCCTTGTAAGTACTTGTTGGAGGATCTTACAGAATTTCAGGGTTTTCTGGAGTGCTGAGTTCTTTGGATCAGATCATAGGCTTGTTGTTGCAACACTCAAGCATCATGTCAGGTCAAGAAGATTCTCAAGAATCAAAAATATTGTGTTCCATCTCGAGAGGCTGAAGGACCTGGCATGTGCTCAGGAGTGTGCAGTGACATTCTCAAATCAGTTCAGTGTGCTCAGCATTCTTGAGGACTCTGTAGAACTTTGTGGTAATTTGTGCAGTGACATTCTCAAATCAGTTCAATGTGCTCAGCATTCTTGAGGACCCTGTAGAACTTCGTGGTAATTTATTGTTTTTCTTTATATTTACTCAAGATAACCAAGGAAATGACTATGTCCCAAAAGGGGCACTGGTCTAATACAGAGTTGAGTTTGGCGTAGAGCACCACCTTCTCTTCAGTTTCACACATCTTGGTAAGAACGTACACTGCAACAAGAGACATGAAGCCCAGTGTGTGCTTCACCTTCACTCGCATTATACTCTCATCAACCGGAGTAACCTCAACCACAAATGCCTGCAGATGACTGGAGATGCCTATAGCTATCTCCTTAAGACAGGCATCATTGCTCATGCCAGACCAGTAGTAGGTGAACCTCCCCTTCTGATCTTGTCACTGCCAGGCCTCCTTGTATTAAGAGAGTCCCACTATGTCCACCCTCAGCCTTCTGAGCTTATCTGATAGGTAGGGCAGTTGGTGATCCTCCATGAGACTTTGGACATTCTAGGACCCCACACGCAGAGCCATCTGAAGGTTAACCCTGGATCTGATTCTGCCCCCAAACAAGACTGGATTGGGGTCGAGGCTCATGCCAAGACCCTGACCTCTATTTGCTTTGTTTTTAGATCAGAGGTTTTTGGTGGGGAGGGCAGTGCAAACCCCTCTCCCAAACCAGCCCAGATCAAGGGCTGAACTGACTGCTCATTATAGGGGCAGGGACGCAGTACCCTTGAGAGGATAAATCCCCCCAGTTACCCAAAGGAAGAAGTATTAACCGGAGGGAGAGAAAAGAAGGATTGAAGAAAGGAGGTCGAGAATGCTTCAATCCTCATCCAGATAGACTTGCCCCTACCAAAGCTATAATATTTCTAAACCAATATATGATCCCCTCAAATTTAGTATCCGTAAATTTCATAAATGTTGCCACTTTTCCCATGGTCAGAATCATAGAAAAGTTGAAAATGGATAATATATACAATATTCTGATTCCTGTTCATTGTCAAGAATCCTTCCTTGGGATGACTATGACAAAATCTCTTACTTCTCAATATGGTCAGGAAACTGTATTTTGCCTACATATTTAACTTATCTCTTTCTATCTCTAAAATAATTGTGTGGCATTAACTGTCCCAGTTATTGCTTTTTATGATAATGATCATCTATTAAAGCATTTTCCAACAGTTACAGAGACGCCACCGTCATAACTCCAGGGGAAATGATCCTCATCGCACTGATGCCATTGAAGAGCTTAAGTCGGCATTTGAGTCAGCAGAAAGATCAAGTCCTGGTGTGACAGATGCCTTCATCCGTGACCTGTTTTCCAAATTGCTGCCCAACATGACTGAAGCGCGAGTCAGGCAAGCACAAGACAATTTAATGAGGTGAAACTCCAGTAATAGAAAGTGAGGATAGCGCTGGAGTTGTTTAAAGCAGTTTTAAAAAATTAAAAAGTGACTGTGCAAGGAAGCAAAAGTTGGAGCATCATGAAAGACAGTGGCATACATTTTGCAATAACAGAATCGACTATTCTCAGTGAAAGGACAGTGTCATGAGTTAAACTTCCCCTGTATTTTTTTTTATAGTGACATTGTTTATCCTCATTGATAGTGCTCCTCTCCTGCTCTCAGGCACCATATTATGCTCTTGAGTTAATGAACATGCTGACAGAGGGAAGAGTAACCACATTACTTGGCATCAACAGCTTGTACAGTGTAAATGTTTCCCAATAATTCATGGTTTGATGAAATATTGTGACAAGGTGTCAATGTACTCCTAATGGAGGATAATGAGGTGTGCATAATGAAATGTTGTGAAAAAACACAAAGCCTGATGTGAGGACCTCTCAGCCTGTGTCTTGATTGCATACACCCTTGTCACTTGAGGCTACTTGAGGAAGAAAATAATATTATGTACAGTCTGATATCAGGTTGTACATATTTGCATTTTTTACAAGATAGACCTTACCAGCATGATGTCACTAGTCTGCTGAGGCCACATGTTTAGGAAAAGGGAAGGCTAAACTCTTGTGTATCATACTAGTGTACATAATGTGTATTTCATTGAGGACCAGTGCATCTGGAATATGTAAATAGAAACTCCATTTATCTATTTTCAGCCAAGTCTAGTGTGATTGAAATCAATGGACTATCACTCCCACCCTTCTCATCCATATCAGTAGTCAGTGGCTGCTTAGAATATAATTTTTGCAGAAAATTTTGTTGGTGTAATATTTCACTTTATTGAGCCGGTTTAGTCATTTTGAAGGAGAGGGAGATTTTGTAAGTTCATTGAATTTTTAAGCGGTTATGATCTTGGGACAATGTAAATTGTAAGTGAAAACAAAGATGAAGATGGCCATCTTATCTCATCTGTGCTACATGTCCCTTTGTGATACTTGCCTCTTTGCATAGTAGCCAAAGATGTTACTATTTATTTTGTGTTAGAAGGCACTTCATGAAGTTGTGTCAAAGACATTGTAGGTTGTACCCTATTTTTTCCTTGCTTTTGGATGCAGATTTTTAATATGACTTATCAACATTCCATTCTTGGTGATTTTCGTTTCTTTTTTAACTTCCAGAAGTTGGTGCAGCTTCTGGCCCATTTCCTATATTTATTTATTAAACACACACACACACACACACACACACACACACACACAAAAGACACACACACACTGCAGTTAAGATGTAATACAAAAGTGTAATAAAAATATTTTATTTTGATTTACAAAAGGCATTTCATTTCATTATTATTTGTCATTTGACAAAGTATAAATTGGCTGTTTATTATTTCAGTCATCCAAGAATAGAGCATTATGAATATACAAACTTTTCTCTTAAAGAAGGAAGATTCATTTGAACTTATTTTCTATTGACTCCCTTTAAGGTGTTTTGTGATTAATGTACGTAACTATGGAGATCATTATATTTTTCTATGCAATACATTTTCAATAATAAAGTATGCTCTTATGCACTAGAGCAAATGTGATTGGCTCTAGAAATTCAGTATTACAATTTTTTTTCCCCAAGTTACCTGATAACTTAATTCAACAATATACTTGTTTGTACTGGAAAATAAATTACTCGCCGAAATATTAGCTATAGACTAAAAAAAATCACTATTCATACTAAATATTTGTTCCTTTGTCACTACATTGCTGAATTGCATTTTCAATGGTGTTTTTCAGGGAGTTGAAGTAAATTTCTCTGAAGCTGCTTTACATCCCCACAAGCTTTGCTCTTGTTTGTAGAATCAAACAAGTAAATGCTTTGTGCAAGTATGTAGATCCTGCTTTAAGTGTACAGGTGGCTTCACTTATTAACATGCAATGTGTTGGCCCTAGATGACATCCACTGGTCCTACTGAAATATCTTTACAAATGAGCTGCCAGTCACAATACTATTTATTTTTATTTTTATTTTATTTATTTATTTTTTTTTTTTTACTGACAGCTCTATTTGTCAGTGAATAGAAAATATGTGGAGCCAACTGTACATAAATACCAAGCTGAAAGATCATCTATATGTAGCCATCCTCTTCATCTGTGTTTAAGTTCTTTTGGTGATGTGTGTTGCAGTTCCAAACTCCCTTTGTCAACTGAAACTGAAGTGAATCAGCAAATGGAGGTCATTTGAGCTGACCATTATTTTACATATTAAAAACAATTGCCACAAATGAACCAAATCTGTCACGCACAGCCTCATACTGATTGCAACTGATGGCTCCAGATTTCTGTATGAAACCTTATTTCTGTTCAAATAACTTCCTTTTATGACACTAAGTATAAACCACCTAAATTTTTTTTGCCTTTTGGGATTATTCTTATGAAATATTTTTTGTAAATATTTATGGCCCCTGATCCTGTTAATGCCAATTACTGTAAGTAAATCATTTATCTTGTTGTAGGGAAGACTATATTTTGTGAGGTCTTCCCCTTGTATGTACAGTATAATGGTTGATGAATTAATAAATCTAGTAGAAATATTTGTTTCACTGGCAATTCCTATTTTGCAGTATGTGGGGAGGACAAGTACCATATTTGCCGGTATTGAAGATGCACCCCATTTTTCAAGTGCTGTATTTTGGGAAAAAAATAATACCCTGAACTTTACCAATTTTACTAATATGTTTTGTTGGTTGTTTCATGAGTTAAACAGTCACGCTAGGAAGTGTTGAGACAGTTTGCAATGACTTTCGTTCAAATAATACATAATATTATTTGAAGGGAAGGGATGTTTAGGAGTGATTTTCTTATAGATACACAAAATATGATATTGAGAAAGGAAATAAATTCAATAGAGTGGAAGTTTTTACCTTATAACAATATATTAAGCAGCTCTGCCGAAACATTTTGATACGGTTTTCATTCAAGACATTAAAAGAGTCAAATGAGTTCTATTTTAAGACTCCCTCGAGCTATCACTTAGCACCCTACAGGATTTTTTAGAGTAGGCGAGGGGGGAGGGCCTGTCATCAATGGCTATGCATCGCAGACTGGGACTAAGGGGCGCAGGAGTAATCGAAAGGATGTAACAAAGGATGGGCTAACGGCTTATTACACCAACAGCAGGAGTCTCAAGAACAAGATAGATCTACTGAGGGGGAAAGCATGTGTCGAGAAATTCGACATTATAGCTATCACGGAAACGTGGGTGGATACTGCAAACAAAAACTTCATGTCGGAGTATGAAATAGATGGTTATCAGATGTTTCACAAAGATAGAAAAGGAAGAAGGGGAGGGGGGCTGGCACTTTATGTTAAAGACACACATAAATGTTCCGCTAACAACTCTGTTCAAACCAATGGCGACTCAGAATCAGTTTGGGTGGACGTCCACAAAGGGAAAGACAAACTAATTCTAGGGGTTCTTTAGAGGTCACCCAACCTTAACAGGCAGGACACTGATATATTACTGCAAGAGGTAGGCAGGGCGAGCAGGAGCAAAAATGTCTGCATAATGGGGGATTTTAACTATAGGAATATAGAATGGGAAGGCGTAGTGGGTGATCTAGAATCTGAGGATTTTCTGAAAGTAATAAAAGATAATTTTCTCATGCAGACAGTAACTGAGCCCACCAGAGGTAACAACATTCTAGACTTGGTCTCAACTAACACCGAGAATATGATCAGCGAGCTAGATGTTGGGGGAGAATTAGGTGGCAGTGATCACAAGAAAATTAGGTTTAAATTAGACTGGGCGGTAACCCATGAACTCAACCCTGTGTTGGTGCCTGACTTTAGAAGAGCTGATTATGAGGGGCTCAGAAGACACCTTGAGGAGGTAAACTGGGGAACCCTAGGGCTGGATGAGGGCCAGATCTCAGGGCTGGAACTGGAAAGACAGGGGAACCATGTAGAAATTACCTACAATAATTTAATTAGAGTAATTGCAGAGGGTCCGAGACAGCATATCCCTTACCAAGCGCATAGGAAGGAAAATAACGACCCCAAATGACCCGCAGACTCAAGCATGAGATAGGCTTGAAGAGAGGAATTTATAGGAAAATAAAGAACGGAGAAATCCACCTTAGGGGTAGGTATGTTGAGCTAGCCAGGTCGGTGAAGAACACCAGCCTAGCAAAAAGAAATTATGAGATTAGGATAGCCAATGAGGCCAAGAGCGATCCCAAGGGTTTCTTCAAATTGTACAGAACGAAAACAAGGGACAATTGGACCGTTGAAAACAAACACGGGCGAGCTCGTTGAGAATGGAGAAGATATGAGTCAAATGATGAATGACTATTTCCTCTCAGTTTTCACGCAGGAAAATCTAACAACCATTCCGGAGAGAGTTCAGGTATATGAGGGAGAAGAGAACGACAAGTTGAGGGATGTGGTCATCACTAGGCAAGCAGTCCAGGATAAGATTGGTAGGTTGAAGAAAAACAAATCGCCGGGCCCAGACGAAGTATTCCCAAGGGTTCTGAAAGAGTGCAAGGAAGTCCTTAGTGGCCCTCTTACCGATATCTTTAAGATGTCGGTAAATTCTGGGTATGTGCCCAATCAATGGAAAGTAGCTAATGTGATGCCGATTTTCAAAGAGGGAGACCTCAAATTATCACCCAATTAGCTTAACATCAGTTGTAGGAAAGATGTTGGAGTCAATTATAGCCAGGAGCATTCGGGACCATCTAGAAAAGCCTAATTTAATTCATCATTCACAGCATGGGTTCCAAAAGGGTAGGTCTTGCCATATTGGAGGATCGAACAGAAGACAATAGGTTGCCTCGGCTATCCCATTTTACGATGGGATTGTCTTTTATTCGTTCTAGCATCATAATATGGTTCTCGATTTTGGAGTGCGGATTCAAGAGTGCCAAAATTACTAACAGCCTTTCTCAGTACACTCACGCTGTTAGCCTCCTGCCTGCCGACGTCCTTCCACAAGTCTCTGACGTCATCGCCTCAGCCGGCGGAGAGTTAGGAAATAGTGATCACAGAACGGTTCGTTTTAGCTTAGACTGGGCGGTAACCCGCGAACCAAACCCAGTGTTAGTGCCAGATTTTAGAAGAGCAAACTACGAGGGGCTTCGAAGACATCTTGAAGGGGTAAACTGGGATAATTTAGGGATTCATGAGGGCCAGAACTGCGGATTGGAGAGCCAGGAGAACCAGGTAGAAATGTCTTACAATAATTTAGTTAGAGTAATAGTAGAGGGGCAAGAACAGCATATACCACAGCGAACACTTAGAAAAGAAAACAATGATCCTAAGTGGATGACTCGTGGACTAAAACACGAGATTGGGTTAAAGAAGGGAATTTATCAGAAAATAAAGAATGGGGAAACACATCTCAGGGGCCGGTACGTCGAACTATCTAGATTAGTTAAGAAAAACACCAGGATAGCAAAAAAGAACTATGAGATCAAAGTAGCAAATGAGGCGAAAAGTAATCCTAAGGGCTTCTTTCAGATGTAGTATAGAACAAAAACACGGGAGAAAATTGGACCGCTGAAAACAAACACAGGGGAGCTAGTAGAAAATTACGAAAATATGAGCACATTGTTGAACGACTACTTCCTTTCAGTATTCACACAGGAGGATCGAACGACTATACCGGAAAGAGGTCAGGTGTATGAGGGCGGGGATGGCGATAAATTGAGGGATATAATCATTACCAGGCAAGTAGTTCAGGATGAGATAGATAAGCTTAAGAAGAACAAGTCGCCAGGTCCTGACGGGATATTTCCGAGGGTATTAAAGGAGTTAGGTGATGTAATCTTTAAGATGTCGGTAAATACTGGCTATGTGCCGAGCCTATGGAAAGTAGCTAATGTGACGCCGATTTTTAAAAAGGGGGACAGGTCAGTTGCTTCAAACTATCGCCCAATTAGCTTAACATCGGTTATAGGGAAGATGCTGGAGTCCATAATAGCCAGGAACATTCGGGAGCATTTAGAGAAACATAGCTTAATTCACGACTCGCAGCATGGGTTCACAAAAGGTAGGTCATGCCTCACCAATCTCTTGTCCTTCTACAATAAAGTATTTGAGGCAGTTGACAGAGATAAAAATTATGATGTAATCTATCTTGATTTTAGTAAAGCGTTTGACAAAGTTCCTCACCAACGACTGTTGCTTAAATTACAGGCTCACGGAGTAGAGGGTAAAGTTTTGAACTGGGTCAAGGCGTGGCTTAGCAATAGGAAGCAAAGAGTGCAAATCAATGGTAAAAGATCTGACTGGGGATGTGTTACGAGTGGGGTCCCACAAGGTTCAGTATTAGGTCCACTTTTGTTTATTATTTATATCAATGACTTAGATACAGGAATTAGTAGTGATGTTAGTAAATTTGCAGATGATACCAAGATCGGTAGAGTAATTGAGTCGGATCAGGACGCTAGTATTCTCCAAGGTGAACTCAACAGATTATATGACTGGGCGGATTAATGGCAGATGGAGTTCAATGTAGGGAAGTGCAGTATTCTGAGTGTAGGTAGGAACAACCCCTCACATAACTATTGCTTAAATGACACTCTCATAAGTAGGTCTGGGTGCGAGAAGGATTTAGGGGTCTTAGTGAGCTCTGATCTCCGTCCAAGGGCACAATGCATTCAAGCTAGAAATCGAGCTAATAGGGTACTGGGATTTATTTCAAGGAGCGTAAGCAACAGAAGACCCGAAGTCTTCCTCAAACTATATTTAGCATTAGTTAGACCTCATCTTGACTATGCGGTTCAGTTCTGGTCACCCTACTATATAATGGATATCAAAATGTTAGAATCGGTGCAGAGGAGGATGACTAAGATGATTCAGGGGTTGAGAAACTTGCCATACGAGGAAAGACTCAAACAGTTAAACTTGCATTCTCTAGAAAGGCGAAGGGTGCGTGGAGACATGATCGATGTTTATAAATGGATGAAGGGCTTTAATAAGGGAGACATTCATAAGGTTTTGTTGGTAAGAGAACCGGGTAGGACACGAAGTAACGGGTTTAAACTGGATAAATTCAGATTCAACAGGGACATAGGCAAAAATTGGTTTACTAACAGGGTGGTGGATGAGTGGAATAGGCTTAGCAGTCATGTGGTGAGTGCCAATACAATTGTCACATTCAAAAATAGACGATAAATTCATGGACAGCGATATTAGGTGGGGTTAGATACACCTCCTACGCCCGCATGAAAGCTGCTCGGCGACAAGTACCAGTCCCGTTCGAAGCCCAGGACTCTGCTGGTACCCAGCAACCGCCAGTCAGCGAACTCTACCTCCACTCTTGCACCTGTACCGCCAACAACAAAACAAAAAACCTGTCTCGCACGCGACACACCACCCACCTTGTGGACCTACCTACGACGTTGCTTCGAATGGACCTTCTACGGAACGTTAGTCGACGTCAAAGGACGGAGGTGTTTTGACCCGCTCACTTCCATCTCTCCAATGCTCCTCAGCCAGCAGGGAGTCCCAACCCGCCGTCGTTCACAAGGAGGACCACCAGTTCGCTGCCTCTGCAAGTCCTTTCCCCACGCTGACACAGCCCTATTCAGCCAGCCTGGCATCACATCGAGACTACAGGACCTCCAGTACACGCCAAGGCCCGTCGCTTAGCTCCTGAACGCTACCGTCAAGCCAAGGCCGAGTTCGAGTCTCTGTTGCGCTAAGGTATTGTACGGCCCAGCAGCAGCAACTGGTCATCAGCCCTCCACGTCGTCTCCAAGAAGAACGGCGACATACGTCCCTGTGGAGACTACCGAGCCCTTAACTCGAGCACTAAGATGGACAGATACCCGGTGCCAAACATCCAGGAATTCTCGTCCCAACTTGCTGGTTCCACCATTTTCTCACGTGTGGACCTCGTCAAGGCCTTTCACCAGATTCCAGTCCATCCTGACGACATACCGAAGACTGCCGTCATTACGCCCTTCGGTCTCTGTGAATACGTCAGGATGCCGTTTGGACTCATGAACGCGGCCCAGACTTTTCAACGCTTCATCGACGAAGTTCTCCGCGGCTTACCCTTCTGCTTCGCCTACATAGACGATCTACTCACCAGGAATATAACCAGGCAGCTTAGAAGTAATTAGGGGGAGTGACTTACTAAGGTGAAGCTTGTTCAAAAAGATGTTTCACAAGACAGAAGGGGCAGAAAGAGGGGAGGAGTTGTTCATATGTATGTTAGACTCTTAAATGTTTAGTTAACTAACTCTAGGAGTTATGTACAGGCCACCCAACCTTAACAGGCAGGACACGAGATATTACTACAGGAGATTGGCAGGGCAGTAGTGTGAGAAATGTCTCAATGGGGACTTTAATTATAGGAATATTGACTGGGAAGACCTAAGATAATTTCCTTAAGCAGGTAGTTACTGAGCCTAGGAGAGGAATATTAGACTTAGACTTAGTCTACCAATAATTTACAATAATTTAGTTAGAGTAATAGTAGAGGCAAAGGACACATATACCACGAACATAGAACAAAAACACGGAAAAAAATTGGACCGGAAAGGATCGAACGACTATACCGGAAAGAGTTCAGGTGTAGGGCGGAGAGATGGCGATAATTTGAGAGGGATATATCATTTACCAGGTAGTTCAAGAGAGAGACAGAGAAGCTTAAGAAGAACAAGCATCTTTAAGATGTCGCCTATGGAAAGTAGCTAATGTGACGCCGATTTTAAAAAGGGGACAGGTCAGTTGCTCAAACGTCATGCCTCACCAATCTCTTGTCCTTCTACAATAAAGTATTTGAGGCGGTTGGACAGAGATGAAATTATGATGTAATCCTCTTGGATTTTAGTAAAGTTGACAAAAAGTTCACCAACAACGACTGCTGACTGGGGATGTGTTACGTGGGGGTCCCACAGTTTCATTATTATTAGGTCCACTTTTTTATTATTATTTATAATGACTTAGATACAGGAATTAGTAGTAGTGTTAAAAGTAAATTGATAGATGAGATCGGAGATCGGTAGAGTAGTCAGTCGGATCAGGACGAGTATTCTATTCTGAGGTAGGTAGAACAACCCCTCACATAACTATTGCTTAATGACACTCTCATAAGCAGGTCTGGCTGAGAGAGGGATTTAGGGTCTGTGAGCTCTGATCTCCGTCCAGGGTACTGGGATTATTTCAAGGAGCGTAAGCAAGCCCCACAGAAGGATATCAAATGTTAGAATCGGTGCAGAGGAGGATGACTAAGATGATTCAGGGGGGGTTGAAACTTGCCATACGAGAAGATTCAAACAGTTAAACTTGCTTTATCTAGAAAGGCGAAGGGAGGGTGGAACTTACTAACAGGGTGGTGGATGAGTGGAATAGGCTTAGCAGTCATGTGGTGAGTGCCAATACAATTGTCACATTCAAAAATAGACTAGATAAATTCATGGACAGCGATATTAGGTGGGGTTAGATACACGGGAGCTTAGGGTCAAAGGAGCTGCCTTGTACAGGCCTACCGGCCTCTTGTAGACTCCTGCGTTCTTATGTTCTTATGTTCTTATGTACTCATCGCTAGCCCGGATGAAGCCTCTCACAAACAGCACCTTCACCAAGTCCTCACCCGCTTGCAAGACTACGGAGTACAGATCAACGTGGACAAGTCTGAGTTCGGTGTTACTTCTCTCACCTTCCTTGGCCACACTGTTACTCCAGAGGGCATCACTCCACTCAACTCAAGGACTGAAGCCATCCAGCAGTTCCCGAAGCCGTCCACCCAGCGCCAACTCAAGGAATTCCTGGGTATGGTTAATTTCTGCAACCGCTTCGTCCCACACTGCTCTCTCATGCTCCAGCCCCTCTACGCCATGGTGAAGCCCTGCAAGCGTGGCCAGTCTGTCACTCTCGCCTGGACTCCGGACGCTGACGCCGCCTTTCTCGCTGCTAAGAAGGCTCTCAGCGACACAGTCATGCTGTCCTTCCTTGCCCATGACGCGGAGATCTCGATAGCAACAGACGCCTCCGACACTGGGACTGGTGCTGTCCTTCAACAATTCGTCGACAACGCCTGGAAGCCGATCGCCTTCTTCTCCCGTAAGCTCTCCAAGTCTGAAGCCATGTACAGCGCTTACGACCGGGAACTTCTCGCCATCTTCAAGGCTGTCAAACGTTTCCGCTACTTCATTGAAGGCCGGCGTTTCCACGTGTTCACCGACCACAAGCCCCTCACTACAACTTTCCTGTGGAGCAAAGACTCTTATACACCACGTCAACTCCGCCACATGGACTACATCTCGCAGTTCACCACCGACATCCGGTACATCAAAGGTGCAGACAACGCTCCAGCTGACGCCCTCTCCCGCAACATTACCGCTGTGACGTCCTCTTCACTTGATTACGCCGCCATAGCCGCCGATCAGTCCGGCGACGCAGAGCTGGAGAAGCTTCTGGACAACCCGGCGCTTAAAGTGAAGAAAATCACACTCCCAGGCACCAAGGTCACTCTCTACGCTGACGTCTCTACGGCCACCATCCGTCCCTACCTGCCACAGCGACACCGCTACCAGGCCTTTCGTCAGCTTCACGACCTCTCTCATCCTGGCATTCGAGCCTCGCAGCACCTGATGACGTCCCGCTTCATTTGGGAGGGAATTGACAAAGACGTCAGACTATGGATCAAAACCTGCACTGACTGCCAAGCCTCCAAGGTGACGCGACACACACACTCTCCACCCGGCACCTTCACGCCCGTCACGGAGAGGTTCGACCATGTCCACATCGACCTTGTTGGTCCCCTGCCGCCCTCCGCAGGCCACCGCTACATCCTCACCTGCGTGGATCGTTTCACACGCTGGCCTGAGGCCGCCCCCATCGCTGACATCACTACGGACGCCGTCGCCCACGCCTTCATTGCTACTTGGGTCTCCAGGTTCGGCGTCCCTCTCAGCCTCACCTCAGACCGCGGCGGCCAGTTCGAGGCTAACGTGTGGAACAAAGTCATGACCCTCCTCGGCATCCGCCGCTACAGAACGTCAAGTTATCACCCGCAGGCTAACGGCATGGTCGAGCGCTTCCATCGCCAGTTGAAATCCTCCCTCATGGCCTCCACCCAACGCGACAACTGGTCCCTGGCTCTTCCCTTGGTCCTCCTCGGCATCAGGTCCTCCCTGAAGGAAGACCTGCACCACTCCTCGGGTGAACTAGTGTACGGCACCAACCTCCGGCTCCCAGGCGAACTTCAAGCGCCCACACCTGACATCGCCCCCTGCGGCGTCCAGGACTTCGCCGCCCGCCTCAAAGGTGCCATGAGGAGCCTCCAGCCGGTGCAGCCTCGCTCTTCCCCGAAGAAGACCTTCGTCAACCAGGACCTCGACACCTGCACCCACGTCTTCGTGCGCGTGGATGCCGTCCGGCGGCCCCTGCAGTAGCCCTACCAAGGACCCTACCGTGTCCTGAGACGGACCAGAAAGACTGTCACGATCGACAAACATGGTTCTCAGGACGTGGTCTCCATAGACAGGGTCAAACCGGCGTACCTGCTGGCCCCAGACCAGGCGCCCTATCTCTGGTCTTCAGTCAAGACATTGCCGTGCTTATCCTTTATAATTGTTCCTTTTATTGTCCTCGGTTTTTCGGTGATTTCGTCTATTTTCTGGAACACAAGTCTCGAGTCCACTTTCTCTACCTCGTATCTTTGCTCATTTCCATTCTTCTGTCTTCCATCAGACCAAGTATCTCTGGAGTCATCCAACCATTTCTTTCTCATCTCACTTTGTTATGAATCACTTTTTTCGCTGTACCAACCAATGGTTCTTGCATCACCCTCCAATTTTTCTCTGTCTTCCTCCTCCTCTTCATTCTCTTCGCACTCTTCTTGTACCTCGAAACAGTTGTTAGCTTTCACACTGTATCTTTCTCTTATCTTGTTGTTCCTCTGTAGTATGTAACAATCTTTCTTCTCTCCTGCTCTTTTTTTGTAGTTTTTAGTTTCACTTTTAGCCTGGCCACGACCGGAACATGATCACAACCAACAGCGCAGTCGGTTCCTGGATTTTTTCTTTTTTACCTGCAACACACTATACATAAAACATTGATTAGAAGTGATGAAATGTATTTGGTTTCAGAACCTGTCCCTAAGGTTTTTCCACGTATAGATAGGGATGCCTGGGGTGATGTATGAAGTGTGTAATCATCACCACTTGATCCATCCAATGCACCATTTTACCAATTGACGATCTTCATCCCGTGTAGTAGCATGCAGGGTCCAGAGAATACCGGGTCTGATCAAGGGCGACCAAAATTCAAACGGACTGTGCATGCAGTGACGTCACTAGGTGCCAACGAGGGTCCAAGGGTGTGTTGCCCGGCAAGGCTGTGTTTTAATGCATATCTTTGTGATTTTTTTGTGATAAATAAAGGATTTCCAACATTAATATCTTATAAACATCATCCAATTAGACATAAAAAAGAGGAAATAAATAAGATGTAGTATAAGGAGAGGGAGAAATATTCACATAAAAATCATATAAATACATTGACAGTCGTAACAGAGTAGACTCCTATTATTTTGATTTGTCACCGTTTCTAAACATCTCTTTTTGGCATTCATAACGCTGTCGTTACAATTACTATATTCAACAAGCTGATCCTCCATTCCGATACTAGGCAACTCAGTCACCTGGTATCTGGCAACTACGAGTGAGGGGGGCTGCTACAACCCTGTTATAGTGGACACTATTAACAAAAGGGCATAGAAAAGCAGTCAGGGGAAGAAAAGAACAAAAAAAAACACCTTGGTTCAGGGTGAAATGTATAAGTGTGCACTGTGAAGTGACTAAGTGCATGGTGTGAAGTATAGAAGTGTTGAGAAGGAGGACATAAGAAGCGCGGGACACACTCGCCTTTACTTGGATGAGTCTCTATAATCGAGACGGCAATGGTGGTTCAGGCCGCCCACGGCGTTTAGTAATGTCTCACTGTGTTGTGGTTGGGTGCAATAGCAGCAATCGCTGGAATACTTACATTATTAGTGTGGTAATATGCTGCAAAAGAGAGAGAGAGAGAGAGAGAGAGAGAGAGAGAGAGAGAGAGAGAGAGAGAGAGAGAGAGAGAGAGAGAGAAACCCGAGGGAGGGGCTACGGCACCTCGTGACGTCACAGCCACAGTAGCCCCGCCCCATCGGCTTCAAGCTGCGCCGTGACTTGACCCTTTATTTATCTGGACCCTGGTATCATGTTTCCTCCCACTCCCAATTTTTGTCCCCCTAAAAAAAAAAAAAAAAAAAAAAAAAAAAAAAAAATAATTTAAAGTCTCCAACAATCACCAAGGCCTGTTTTCCTCTATCATCTCCAATTCTATGTCTCTTTCATGTCTTCCTTACTATTGTTGATGAAATACACAACTGCTATTTTATCTTAGTTTCTTATCTCTATATGCTACTTGCAGTATATCTGTGCTTATCGTCTTCTGCCCCATTATCTCTTAAACTTCCGTTTCTCTTATCCATCCCAATCAACCCTCCACCCTCCCTTCCCCCCCGAATGCACTGAGTGTATTGCAGGCTTACGTTACATGAACTGAGTCTATTTTCAGTTGTATGGCTGTGCAAAATAAAGATAATTAACTAGCTACTACTTCCCCAGTTATTGTATGATCTTGTCCTTGTGCGTTACTGAATTTTATTATGAAGTGATATGGATTATTGGGCATTTTTTTCTTCACTCTTATTCTTCTCTAAGTCATAATTCCGGCTGGCTTCTGTTTCTCCTTCAGTTATTTTGTTTAATATATATTGCATGTACGTACACACACTTTTCTCTTTCCTCTAGCGCCATCCTTCTTAAGTTTTGATATCCATAAATGATCCTCAGCCTCAATGTTACAAAGAAGAAAAGAAGAAAGAAAGGGTATCCAAAAGTGCCCCCACGGTGTAGTGGTTAGTGTCCCTAACTACGAATCTGCGGGTTCGAATCCCGGATTGGGCAGCCGGCGTGCAGCTCACCCGACTGTTCATCCTTCCTTTCGGAATGGTCGATAAATGGGGAAACCTGAACAAGGAAAACTGTGGTAAGCCGGATGTTACATACACAGGCCCTGTGTCGGGTCATTGGATTATCTCCCACCATAGGCTCAAAGGGCCAACGGGACGGAAATGAGCACCGCCGCTACGCGTAGCTATAGTGTATGCTCCCAGCTTTACCTTTATCTCAGCGTACGACACACCGCCGTCGCTAATCTACCACATATGCAGGTGTCTGATAACAGCTTCATACCATTTTTATCGTTGCCGCCATGCCTTAATGGTTCTTCTGTGCAGGGTAGCGGCACGTGGAAGAGTGAATGGGACAAAGCCGTCCTCAAGGTAAAGAGAATGGAAGGTAGCTCCACCAAGGTGAAAAGGGAACTGAGGGTCCGGGCATGGAAGAGAGGTCAGTCTCACGTCCACCAGGTTCTTGAGACTGACCTCTCACTCCATGCCCGGAAACTTCAGTGTGTTTCACCTTGGTGAATATACCAACTTTTTGTATTGAGCGCAGATGTCCCATTCACTCTTCCACGTGCCGCTACCCTGCACAGAAGAACCATTAAGGCATGGCGGTTTCATCGACTCCCAAGAGATCAAGAACTTAGAGAGAAGTAGATGGAAATATGTGATATAAAAAATACTTATTCTCGAGCAGTTTCTGTTGGCTTTGTGTATAGTCGTCACTTTGAAACTGTAGCTTTTGAAAGCAACCTAAAATACGACACACACACACACACACACTCTCTCTCTCTCTCTCTCTCTCTCTCTCTCTCTCTCTCTCTCTCTCTCTCTCTCTCTCTCTCTCTCTCTCTCTCTCTCTCTCTCTCTCTCTCTCTTTATATATATATATATATATATATATATATATATATATATATATATATATATATATATATATATATATATATATATATATATATATATATATATATATATATTTCATTTTTCTTGCCTTCCCAACAGGGCGAATATCTCTGCCCTCTAGGAAATCGACATATTGTGCTTATTGAACTTATTCATCTGACACGTGAATTTAGGCCAAGTGTTGTTGCTGATCGCTGACCTGACTTGATTGGCCTTCCAGTCGCTAATCCTTAGGAGGGGCGAGTGTTGCCATTTCAGTAGTGGAGCTGGTTCATTCTATTATAATTCCAAAAATGACACTTGCAACATACATTTACTGTTGATGTCTAGGGAATAAGTGAAAATTTATTAACACCAAGAGGTGGCATACCTACTCTCTCTCTCTCTCTCTCTCTCTCTCTCTCTCTCTCTCTCTCTCTCTCTCTCTCTCTCTCTCTTTTGAGTTACCTTGAAAGCCACTCATTAATTGGGGATTCACAACATGGCTTCCGTAACAAAAGATCCTGCCTATCAAACCTATTGACCTTTTATAACGACTTCTTCTCAGTTTATGACATAACCCAATCATTGGACGTAGTCTATTTTGATTTCCAGAAAGCGTTTGATAAAGTCCCACATCATAAATTACTTTATAAATTAAAGCAAATAGGTATTGATGGTCAAGTAAACCAATGGATCGCGAATTGGTTGAGCAACAGACAACAAAGAGTAGTGATTGACGGATTTAACTCAGAGTGGGCACCGGTCACTAATGGCGTCCCTCAGGGCTCGGTTCTTGGCCCAGTGCTCTTCATTATTTACATCAACGATGTGGATGTTGGACTCAATAATCGCTTTAGTAAATTTGCAGACGACACAAAAATTGGTAACTCGGTTCTCACTGACAAAGGCAGGCAAAGCCTCCAAGAGGATTTGCACAAAATTTCAGCTTGGTCGGATAGATGGGAGTTGCCCTTTAACGTAGACAAGTGCCAGGTCCTCCAAGTTGGAACAAGAAATAAGAAGTTCGATTACGAAATGCCAGGCGTTAAACTCACAAGCGTTTAATGCGTTAAGGACATGGGGGTCAAAATCGCGTCAAACGTCAAATTCTCACGGCAATGCATCGATGCAGCAAATAAAGCAAACAGAATGTTGGGCTTCATTAAAAGAAACTTTTTATTCAAGAATAAAGATGTAATACTTCCGCTCTACAATTGTTTAGTCAGACCCCACTTGGAATATGCGGTACAGTTTTGGTCTCCCCACTATGCAAAGGAGATTGCTAAATTAGAAGGTGTTCAGCGTCCAACAAAAATGATTCCCTCCTTGCGCAACAAATCCTACGAAGAAAAGCTTTCCACCCTTAACATGTTCTCTCTTGAGAAACGTTGCCTCTGAGGAAAACTGATCGAATGTTTTAAAATACTTAATGGTTTCACGAATGTAGACAGAACAAAATTCTTTATGATCGATGACACCTTGCGAACGAGGAACAATGGCATAAAACTCAAATGTAGACAAGTAAATTCAGACTGCACCAAATTTCTCTTCACCAACGTTGTTGTGCGAGAATGGAATAAGCTCCCACCTTTAGTGGTCCAGTGTAACACGATTGACTCCTTTAAAAACAAGCTCGACCGTCACTTCCATAACTTAATATTAACTAGAGTAGAAATGCACCGTTTTGGGGCCACCTGATTAATGTAGAATCACTAAGGTTTAAGGACAGGCCACCTAGTCTGGACCATGGGGTTTGTGTGGTCTGATTTTCTATGTAAATATATGTAAATCTCTCTCTCTCTCTCTCTCTCTCTCTCTCTCTCTTAAGATGTATATTATTATTTTTTCTTGCTTTCCCAACTGGGTGAATATCTAATATATAATGAATATTGCAGGGTGCAGCCGACACATTAGTTGAAGTAGCCACGCTCACTACTTCAGTGGTACCTGGCAGGTAGAAGAGTTAAGAAATTGTGATTTATGATTACCACTTTGGCGACTTTAGTGTCGTTTACCGTAAATGGGTACTTGTGCATTTTGATTATTATCAAATCTGATCGGGGAATTTAAGGCAAAAAAACTTTAATGTTTCAAACTAGTTAGACATGCCGGAAAAGTAGTAAACACTGGTATGAAATTTCATGTTGGTCGCAGACCTTAGTTTTCCATTAATGAGTATACTACCTGTCGTTCTTTAGACGTCCGCGCTAATATTTACCGTTCCAATACGGTGGCCAGCTGTATACGCCAGTCAAGCGCGCGGCATCCACTCTACCACAACTTCTTTTCACGTGACGTCACACCATGCGCAGCCTTCAGACTCTTGCGGGGAGGGTAGCCTACTGGCTGGTGATAGCGAGTTCAGCGCCAGAGGGGACAAATCTTTAGGAAGGGAAGGATGAGTCAAGAAGCTGTAAGTTATGCACCTGCCTATGCGTAAAACAGCTAAATAGAGTTGTTAAATACTTAGAAAATAGGTTTGGTTACCCCCACAATATACTATAATTGATCATTATAATCAGAAATTTCCTAAGATCTTTCCAGTAATTCTGACAACCCTAATCTGAGAGCTGCGACTATTGATTTTTTTTATTTTTATAATCTGGCTATAACAGTCACCATAGAAACAAGAACGCCAGCCGCCAGAAGGATGTCTCCATGAATGTTAATGAAGGATATCATGAGCGGGATGGCGCAACGCACGTTGCTGGTTGGGGTGCTTTTGAGAATGTTGTTTTAATCTGAAAATAAAACAATAATTTGACACTCTAAAATCATACAAATAGATGATTTTCGCTTCGTTATGGTCATGCCAAGTTAATAAAGAACCAAAATTTGATGGAAATATAGGCAACGCTATGAGATGGAATATAACGAAGTGGTAAGAACATATTAGATATAAGGTACGGAAAAGAATTATGCTTCACGAAAATTCTATATCTTCATAGCAAACGACGGTTATGTGGAGATAATTCTTAATAAGTTACCTATGCGTAATTTTTCAGTATTCTCTACGCAATGATTTGACAGTTATATATACTAATCCCACTTAAAAAAATCCTTAATATGATGCACAACCATTACCTTTACTGCGACATCACATGGCTAGTGCTATGATGAAAAAAATATCATACAGTCACGTAAAAACACAGCGTCGGTATAAGAAAATCCCCACATATAAAAGTCAAGCTTGAGGTGGCAACTTTAATGAAGTAGGCCATCGAGAACAGTGAGACCTTGTATCTGGCGGGCATGTGTTCAGTTCGCATAGAGGGTTGGTTTGCTTAGGATGTCGGCGGCCCAATGTTGTCGACAGTCCACATACGTGAGTGTAGTCTTTCTTGTGTTGCGGGATTCTGCCTGTGAGTCCATAATAAGGTAAGAATCAACAATGAACACCACACGAGCTTAATTAATGCACTGACATATATAACTCGCTGGTTGTTTCAGCAGTAGTGACAGAGAAACGCTGCGGCTGAACGAGGAGTTTACATTGAAAATTACTTGCTAACAATACATCTCAGAACTGAATAATTTTTGGGAGAGTGCTAAATTCATGTAGCTTATACATACTCAGGGCACTTTAGATGGGTGAATCGAGCAGCGAGCCCACCGTTTTCTCGGGATATTCGAAGGATACATTTCAGCGGCGGACAAACGCTGTTTTTCGCAAATATCTCCTAAACGAATCGTTGGATCAGTATGACATTTCAGCACACTACAGTTAACATCCGGACCTAATTTATGGCTAACATACCACGATACTATATGTGTTATGTGAGGAGTTTACTCGTGGAAAATAACACAAACCCGACGAGTCATGTTGACGCATTCGAAGGAAAGTGTGCCCCCCCCCCAACACCCTCCCAAACTATTCCTAACCACAACTACTTCTCCCCCTTCTCGCTCTCATTGTCCTTCCTCTTCTCCCCCTAGCTCCTCGCCTCCCTCATCATTCTTATGTCCCTCCCTATTTCTCCCATCACTGTATTATATATTAGAATGTTATGTAGGTGTATATGTATAGATATGATTATTAACTAAGAACATGGTACAATTCCATGGAGGCAAGACGTATTTCACGTTGATAATTACTGTACAACACCTGGATGCGCCTCGGCAGTCAATGAGTTATACCCTGCCTCTGCTTGAGTCATAGCCTCGGGCTGGGGAAGGGGGATGGTGTGAGTAGGGGGGTGACGAGGGAAACGAGGAGGGGGATGCTGCGATATTTGGGGAGGGAAGGAGTGGTCTGGGGTTGTTCAGGGCGTTGGTGGAGGGGTTAGACGAGTACCCCACACTCGTCCGATTCTGTATAACACCTTAGATATGATGACTGGATTAGGCTTAATATCAGTCAGTAAACTCCTCACATAACACACATTGCAATATGGTATATCAGCCATAAATAAGGTCCGGGTGTTAAAGGTAGTGTACTGAAATATCATACTGATCCAACGAATCGTTTAGGAGATATTTGCGAAAAACAGCGTTTGTCCGCCGCTGAAATGTATAGTAAATCACTTTAACTGCTACGGTGATTGAATTTTTTTTTTTCGTCACCAAACTGTAGTACTAACAAAAACATTTACTGATCTTCCATATGACGTTTATGTATATTTGCTGCGTACCCATAGTTGTCGCATACAGCAATATATGTCTTCATTAACACTCCCGCTGGCATGCACCACAGCTTAGTGCAGAGCAGGTACACAGAAAAGTTCTACCGCCGTTTGTGATACAAGTATATCCCGGCCCATTTTCCTGTCGAGAAGTGGCAGAGAGGCGGGGTAACATTTGTGACAATGTCATGTAACTTCTCAATCTGCATGAATGGGGTCAGCTGGCAGTGGTCACTTTGCAATCCTTGCCATTTACCCACGTACGTCCCTCTCATGCATATCACGCTTAGAGTATAGTAACTATAGTTAGTATTTGGTAGCAGTGATTAAACTACCAGCAGACAATGCTCCAAAGTTTCAGGCTAAAGTAGGGTTGCCACCCTTTCCTTAAAATACGGAATCGTTCCGTATTGGAGAGTGATATGTTGCGTTCCGTTTTGAACCAATATACAGGACGCCATTTGTTTCGTATTTGTCTGTCTGAATGTTAAGCAGATAAAATTCAGCATTTTAAATTTGTAGTGAGCGGATTAATCGTTCAATCACAAAACCAGTCCGTAATATTATATATTTGTCATGGGTTGTCCTAATATATGTGTAAAATACGCGGCCTACCGTCCCTCCCCCTTCCTCCACCACCAGCGGGCAGTGCCGGGCAGCGGCTGTCAGTCAGGCAGGGATAGAGGTGGAGTAGTGAGAGACCATCGGCGCTGCACCTGCACCAAGGCACAGCTCAGCTGGATATTAAAAATGGCTACCTCCTCAGGTATTGACTCTGGCCCTCCTCCGAAGGTGAAGAAGCAAAAGCGGTTTTAGCAATATCGACGAGTGGGAAACTGATTATCCAATTCCGCAGTGCTGATGACACTTTTAAAGTAAATTGTAAAATATGTGGCCGAGTGTTTACAATCAGCCATGGTGGGTTAAGTGATGTGAAACTGCATGTGGGAGGCGATCATCACATCCGTAATGCCAAAGGTCAGAAGACACAGACAGCTATATCAACCTTTTTGATCGTTGAGGGATCATCGGATGGAGATTTGATAAGCACGTTAACTTTTCCCAGTTTTATGCTCTCATCTACATTTTGTTTATTATTTTTATGTAGATCGAATCGGTAGTCAGTAATCTATTCTGTATACATCAAACTACATGTACACGACACAGAAGGATCTCTCCCTAGTAAACTGCCATGCACATGTAGTGCATAACACAGTTAAAAACGTCCTGGACAACTTATCTGTAGACGTTAAAAATATGTTGAAGATATACAATAAGGGCATGTAGTACGGTACGGTACGATAATATTTTTCGTACTTCGAACCTTTGAATAATACCGTACCGTACTTGAAAAACGACTCCGTACCAGAGAGTTCTATACCTAGAGCGCGCGCTCCCGTGTTGTGGGGTTGGCGACAGGTGAGGCAAGCTACCCTGGCACGGTAGCCATCTTGGGGAGCCCACTTTCCCTCACTCTGTGGTAGTGGTTTTGATGGTGGTGGTGGTGGTGGTGGTGGTGATTATGGTGGTGGTGGTGATGGTGGTAGTGGTGGTGGTGAAGGTGGTGATGGTGGTGGTGATGGTGGTGGTGGTGGCGATGATGGTGGTGGTGGTGGTGATGATAGTGGTGGTGTTGGTGATGGTGGTGGTGGTGGTGATGGTGGTGGTGGTGATGATGGTAGTGGTGATGGTGGTGATGATGGTGGTGGTGGTGGTGATGATGGTGGTGATGATGGTGGTGTTGTTGTTGGTGGTGGTGATGATGGTGGTGATGGTGATGGTGGTGGTGGTGGTGAT
>NC_066516.1:4519832-4522332 GCF_024679095.1 Eriocheir sinensis
TCGCCTTAGGCAGATGATGCACCGAAGTTAGGGAGGAACATCTTGTGTACCAGCTGCGTTGTTGTCAGGGCCCTGATGCTCATCCCCACTCATCCCCACAAACACTGCTGGGTCGAGACTAAACTCGACTCATGTCTGAATGTGAACGATACTGCGCAGAACGGACGTATAACAAGCTAAGTACTTAACTTGTAGAAACAAATACTGCTGGTTCGAGACTATAGTCAATCCAGGAGGAACTGGCGGATTGGGGGGTGAGAGGTGCGGGTCAGTCCCGCACCGCACCTTGCCACACACTCTCAACACTTATCGCTTCCTCTCATATGTCAGCTATTTACTACCTTTAAATGAATTTAATTAAATAATTGGATAATCCAATAAGGTCATTTAGCGTTAAGATTGTTTCGTTTTTAAGATAATAAATATTTTGTATAAATACCACGACACTTGAGAGCGTTGTATTCCAACGTTGTCATTCAACACATCCAGAGCCCAGGTCACTTCTCTCAAGGTCATGGAAGGGTCAGCAGGTGTGCCCATGGCTCTGCCTCTCCCCTCCCTCCCTCTCCCTGCCTCTCCACGTCGTTGGCTGCTCAGCCGCGAGAAAGAACTCATTTACAATGTAAACAAGTACTTCTTAGACGAAAACAACAACTAAGGATTTATCATACCACTCACAAGAGTAACTGCAAGAACAGCAAGAGCCACTAATGTTAGTGAAAGAACTACTGAAAGAGTCTGCGCCAAACTGGATCATGAGTGCATGACGAACAGGTCACCAAGACAGCCTGTATTCTCGTCCCCGAAGAAGAGAGAGAGAGAGAGAGAGAGAGAGAGAGAGAGAGAGAGAGAGAGAGAGAGAGAGAGAGAGAGAGAGAGAGAGAGAGAGAGAGAGAACGTGGTGTTGGATAAGGTGATGACTGAACCCCCCCCCTCTCTCTCTCTCTCTCTCTCTCTCTCTCTCTCTCTCTCTCTCCCTGAATTCTCATAATTTTTTATGATACCAAATGGACTGTCTTTCTCTCTCTCTCTCTCTCTCTCTCTCTCTCTCTCTCTCTCTCTCTGATATGTCCAATTTTTCTCTTTGGTACGAGAGAGAGAGAGAGAGAGAGAGAGAGAGAGAGAGAGAGAGAGAGAGAGAGAGAGAGAGAGAGAGAGAGAGAGAGAGAGAGAGAGAGAGAGAGAGATTTACATAGATTTACATATAAAATCAGACCACACAGACCCCATGGTCCAGACTTGGTGGTCTGTCCTTAAACCTAAGTGATTTTACATTAATCAGAAGACTCCAAAACGTTGCATTTCTACTCTAGTTGATATTAAGTTGAAGGAAGTGACGGTCGAGCTTATTTTTGAAGGAGTCAATCGTGTTACACTGGACCATTGATGATGGGAGCTTATTCCATTCTCGCACTACAACGTTGGTGAAGAAAAATTTGGTGCAGTCTGAATTTACTTGTCTACATCTGAGTTTTACGCCATTGTTGCTCGTGCGCAAAGTGTCATCGATCATAAACAATGTTGATCTGTCTACATTCGTGAAACCATTAAGTATTTTAAAACATTCGATCAGCTTTCCTCGGAGGCGACGTTTCTCAAGAGTGAACATGTTAAGGGTAGAAAGCCTTTCTTCGTAGGATTTGTTGCGCAAGGAGGGAATCATTTTTGTTGCCCGACGCTGAACACCTTCTAATTTAGCAATATCCTTTGCATGGTGGGGAGACCAAAACTGTACCGCATATTCCAAGTGGGGTCTGACTAAACTGTTGTAGAGCGGGAGTATTACATCTTTATTCTTAAATAAAAAGTTTCTTTTAATGAAGCCCAACATTCTGTTCGCTTTATTTGCTGCATCGATGCAGTGCTGTGAGAATTTGAGGTTTGACGCGATTTTGACCCCCAAGTCCTTGACGGATTGAACGCTTTTGAGTTTAACGCCGCGCATTTCGTAATCGAACTTCTTATTCCTCGTTCCAACTTGAAGGACCTGGCACTTGTTTACGTTAAAGGGCATCTCCCATCTATCCGACCAAGCTGAAATTTTGTGCAAATCCTCTTGGAGGCTTTGCCTGTCTTCGTCAGTGAGAACCGAGTTACCAATCTTTGTGTCGTCTGCAAATTTACTAATGCGGTTATTGAGTCCAACATCCACGTCGTTGATGTAAATAATGAAGAGCACTGGGCCAAGAACCGAGCCCTGAGGGACGCCACTAGTGACCGGCGCCCACTCTGAGTTAAATCCGTCAATCACTACTCTTTGTTGTCTGTTGCTCAACCAATTCGCGATCCATTGGTTTACTTGACCGTCAATACCTATTTGCTTTAATTTGTAAAGTAATTTATGATGCGGGACTTTATCAAACGCTTTCTGGAAATCAAGATAGACTACGTCCAGTGATTTGGTTACGTCATAAACAATGAAGAGGTCGTTATAAAAGGTTAATAGATTTGATAGGCAGGATCTTTTGTTTCGGAAGCCATGTTGTGAGTCCCCAAGTAA
>NC_066516.1:4527332-4544832 GCF_024679095.1 Eriocheir sinensis
GGAGGGTGCCACTGATGACTGTGAACAAGGAAGACCTGCCAGTGACGATCAAGCGCACCACCATTATTCCTCCGAGGTCGGAGATGCTGTTACCCTGTCAAATTACGGGTGCCTCCCCGGCTAGCCTGTGTGTGGTAGAGAGTGGAAGTCGATGCCCGGTAGAAAACGGGGTGATTGTGGGCAGTACTTTGGTAGACCCTGCTGCAGCGGAAGTGCCTGTCGTCGTGGCCAATGTCTCCTTCAGCCCAAAGAAAATAGAACAAGGGACCATGGTGGGGTTGTGCCAAGAGATCGACCAGGAACCGAGAACCTGTGTCTGCAGGAGAACCCTGACGAAGCCCCAGGAGGAGCTGCCCGACTACCTGCGCGACCTGTTTGACAGGAGCTCCAGGTGTCTAGAGGAGCCCCAAGTGGAACAGCTCAGGGAGCTTCTCGTGAGGAATGCAAATGTGTTTTCCACAGGAGACCTGGACTTGGGGTGTACGGACCTGGAAGAGCACCACATCGACACAGGTAGCCACCGCCCAGTGAAGCAAGCTCCTCGAAGGATGGCACCAGCCCGTCGCAAGGAGATGGGTGAGGTAATGGATGATCTCCGGTAACAGGGGTTAATCGAGCGGTCCAGCAGCCCGTGGGCGTCAGGAAAAAGGACGGTTCCCTCAGGTGCTGCGTGGATCTCACCATCAAGGATTCATACCCACTCCCACGGATCGACGACACGCTCGACGCTTTGGTGGGCTCCAAGTGGTTTTCAACACTGGATATGAAGTCTGGGTATCACCAAGTCAAAATGACGGAGCAGGACAAAGAGAAAACAGCCTTCTCCTACGGTCAAGGCCTGTGGCAGTTTAAGGTTATGCCGTTTGGCCTCTGCAACGCGCCGGCCACGTTCGAGCGGCTGATGGAGAGGGTGCAGGAGGGACTTCACTGGAAGACGGCACTCATCTACCTCGACGACGTGATTGTCTTTAGCCAGACCTTCGAGCAGGAGATGGAAAGGCTATCAGAGGTTTTCGCCCGGTTTAGAGCTGCACACCTTAAGCTCAGCCCGAAGAAATGCTGCCTATTCCAAAGGGAGGTCCAATACTTGGGACACATCGTGAGCAAGGCTGGAGTACGCACTGATCCTGAGAAGGTGGCTGCGGTAAGGGACTGGCCGACACCCACCAACGTGAAGGAGCTGCGGAGCTTCCTCGGGTTGTGCTCATACTACCGCAGGTTTGTAAAAGGCTTCACTACGATTTCTGCACCACTGCACCTCCTGACGAAGAAGGGGCGCAAGTTTGAGTGGACAGCGGAAACTCAGGTTGCCTTTGAGAAGCTCAAGGAGGCCCTCATCAGCTCGCCCGTACTCACCTACCCAGACCCCTCTAAGCCTTTTATACTGGATTGTGATGCCAGTGATGAGGGGATTCGTGGAGTGCTGTCCCAGGCATGTGCCGACATGGAACGGGTTGTGGCCTACTTCAGCAAGAAGCTCACCCCAGCCGAGAAAACTATTGCGTGACCCGGAAAGAACTCCTGGCAGTAGTCAAGAGCCTTGACTTTTTCCATGCTTACCTGTACGGCGCAACTTTCACCATTCGCACGGATCACGCTGCATTGCGGTGGTTGAAGTCACTGAAAAACCCTGAGGGCCAGCTTGCTCGTTGGATAGGTAAACTAGAGCAGCATTACTACACTATTGTGCACCGATCTGGGCTAACACACGGTAACGCGGACAGCTTGAGCCGGCGCCCCTGCCTACCTGAGTGTCAACATTGCCTCCAGAGGGAAAGCGTCCAGAATATGTGCCGCCGCACTACAGTGGAACAGACAGCGGAAGTGCCATGGGAAGACTTGAGAAAACTGCAGCAGGAGGACCGAGATCTGAGACCAATTATGGAGTGGCTGAGTCAATCGTCAACGCGACCTGGGTGGGAAGTAATCTCGAGAGAAAGCCCTACCACCAAGAATTACTGGACTCAGTGGGACACTCTTCGGATGGACAACGGGGTGTTGCAGCGACGCTGGGTCTCTCATGATGGTCTTGACCACTACTGGTCCACGATGCTACCTATGAAGTCCCGGGAAGGCGTCCTGAAAGAAATGCACGACAGCATCGCCAGCGGACACCTTGGGGTAAAGAAGACACTGAGTCGCCTGCGCCAAAGGTTCTACTGGGTTGGCATGAGGAAGGACGTTGAAGAATGGTGTCACGCGTGTGAGGTGTGCTGTGCAAAGAAGGGCCCCAAGAAGCGTCACCGTGCCCCATTGCACCTATACCAGGTTGGAGCCCCCATGGAACGGGTGGCAGTGGATATAGCAGGACCCTTGCCTCTGACGACGAACGGAAATAGGTACATCTGCGTCACAATGGATTACTTCACCAAGTGGCCGGAAGCCTACGCCATCCCTGACCAGGAAGCCACTACCATCGCTAAGGTATTGGTGGTGGAGTTCTGTCGCTTCGGTGTGCCTAACGAGCTCCATTCCGACCAGGGAAGGAATTTTGAGTCAACAGTCCTTGCTGAGTGCTGCAAGCTCCTGGGTATCAAGAAGACCCGGACCACCCCTCTGCACCCACAGTCAGATGGAATGGTGGAGAGGTTTAATTGGACGTTGGGCCAGGAGTTGGCCAAGCAGTGCAACAATGATCAGTCTTCATGGGATCAGAAGCTGCCTGCGCTCCTCATGGCCTACAGGTCTGCCGCCCACGAGACTACGGGGTATTCACCGGCAAAGCTGATGTTTGGACGTGAGCTGCGATTGCCGGTGGACCTACTGACAGGAAGGCCTCCAGGGGAAAGCCTTCCAAGGGACGCCTCCAGTTTTGCCCGTCAACTATAGGAACGGCTGGAAGAGGTGCACCATCAAGTCCGTGGTGCCTTGAAGTTCTCCGGGGAGGCCATGAAGCGCGGTTACAATATGAGGGCAAGCCACGTTGACTTCAAGGAAGGAGACCAAGTCTGGCTTTACAACCCGCAGAGTAAGAAAGGACAGTCTCCGAAGTTACAGAGCCCCTGGGAAGGCCCTTATACTGTGCTAGAACGCCTCTCCGACGTGACTTACCGAATCCGGAGAACGGAAAGGACCAAGCCGAAAGTTGTCCACGTCAACCGGCTATGGAGGTACCACGGTCCGGGAAACTACACCTGGAACAACTACAGACACCCAGCAGCCGACGAAAACGCAAGGGACGTCCAGGACCGAGAGGAGGTCGACGACGACATAGGTCTTCTGGCCCTTTCAGCCGAGGGAGATAACCTCCCGGCTTCGGCAGATGCTCCAGGGACACCCCAAGAGGCGGACGACGACGAGGCGCACCAGGAGACAGAAGCGCAGGAGGCACCGAGCAGAAGACCGAGACAACGCAAACGTCCACAGCGATACGACGATTAATATGTTTTCGATTAATTTTCTTATGTTTGTATATAGTTAAGTGTGTGATCGGGACGATCACAATTAAGAGGAGGGGATAGTGTTGTGCTGGAAGCTTCCCCCGGCGTCCATGGGCCTCTAGAAGGCTCCGAGAGGAGCGAGCAGGGGGGCGGGGAGCAAGGCGAGCCGTCCGCGCCCCGCGGGGCAAGCGGCCAGGCGCCAGGCGGGAAGTGTTGCCAACTCGCACATATTTTTGCTACCTGTTTTTGTATGATCTAAAATATACTGTAACGTTCTAGACTGTACTGTTCTGGATATATATAGGAGAAGAGGGCGAGAGGGGACAGTCCCAGTCATAGTAAGCTAGTGGTAAGTGAAGAGTCAGAGTGAAGTGTACTACTAAGGAAGAACATTAAACTACAGAAGCTGTGCAAAGTGTTTACATATCTCCCTCCCACGGAGTCTCCTGACGGCGACACGGAACCCAAGTAACACGTCCGGCATAACAGTACCATCAAACAGGCGACAAGGTGTGCAAAACATTGCTCCAGTTTTCTTTGAATATGTCAGCCAGATCCTGTGACTGACTTCACCATTCTTCAGTTCCCGATAAAAAATGATTTGGACATATATCTTGTCTGATCACTATATTTTCGTGCTGATGGTGCAAAATCTGCTTCAGCATTCTGAGGAATTCCGTTGAAAGCAATATGATCTAATAATTCATTGTTTATTTCCTATTCAGCTGGATCATCAGATATTAGACTTTTTTTTAAGGATACCTCTTTCACCTTTTTCTCACTGTTTTGCTCGGCACCACATTCATCAGATTCAAATTCATCTTTTGTTTCTACTATATCCTCTGAATCGAGTTTCCTTGGGCTTGATGGGCTTACACTGATTAGCAGTGGACTGACAAGGAGCGAGGAAAGTATCTAACTTTGGTGTACTGGCTAATTGCAGGGTCCAGAGAAAGAAAGGGTCAAGTCACGCGCAGCTTGGAACCGATGGGGGGGGGCAACTGTGGCTTTGACGTCACGAGGTGCCGTGGCTAACACCCCTCCCCCTCCCTCGGGTTTCTCTCTCTCTCTCTCTCTCTCTCTCTCTCTCTCTCTCTCTCTCTCTCTCTCTTGCAGCATATTACCACACTAACAATGTAAGTAATCCAGCGATTGCAACTGTTGCACCCAACAAAAACACAATGAGGCATTACTAAACGCTGTGGGCGGCCTGAACCATTGCCGTCTCGATTAAAGAGAAGGCCTGACAGGCGACAGGTTGCTGGATTCTTTGCCGATGAGTCATCCAAGTAAAGGCGTGTGTGTCCCGCGCTTCTTATGTCCTCCTTCTCAACACCTCTATACTTTACACCATGCACTTAGTCACTTCACAGTACGCACTTAATCCTTTCTCCCTGAACCAAGGTGTTTTTCTGTTCTTTTCTTCTCCTGACTGCTTTTCTATGCCCTTTTGTTAATAATGTCCACTATAACAGGGTTGTAGCAGTCCCACCCTCACTCGTATTTGCCAGATAAGTAATAAGTAATAAGTAATAAGTAATAACACTGCGCTATTCACATTATCACTGACAAAAACACGATAAGATACCTCTTAGTTTAAAGTTGCTTTAACCCACCGACCCCCACCGAGTAGCTAACCGCAGAAAATCTACTGTAGCCTCACGATAGATAACGTAGATAAATTACTGTATATTTACGCTAGAATCAGTTCAGAGGAGGATGACCAAGATGATTCAGGGGGGGGGGGGGGGATTCTGGAGCTGCCCTGTGTAGGCCACTCGGCCGCTTGCAGTTTCCCCATGTTCTATCATCGTCAGTTATAGTTATCAACTTACCGAAGTTACCGTGTTGAGATAGCAACATGCATGCGTGGTGCAGACCGTGCAGTGGTAGGACACTCGGCTCTCAACCGAGAGAGTCCGGGTTCGATTCCTGGGCCGAGTGGAAAAAAATTGGGTAGTTTTTCCGATACCCCACGCCCCTGTCCACCCAGCAGTGAATGGGTACCAGGTATTAATCGGGGTTTGTGTCCCGTCTCCTGGGCTCCTAGCCTCTGGCTAGCTCAGTGGTAGTATGGGTGCCTGCCATTCTGGTACAAACGTGTAATCGAATCCTGCTCAGACCGATAAAATATCACTGAAGGCCAGAGGTTACCGCCCCTGTGAGCAGGGGGTGGGGGGTTTGAGTCAGCCAATGCGACCTTCCTGCGTCAGCAGCCATAGCCAAGGCTGACTCGGGTCTCACGAGGGTGAAGGGGGGCCCTTGGTTACCCCCCCATGTATGTGGTGGGTGTTATAGTGTGCATTCAGGTATTAATACTGTCTGTGCACTGTCCCTTCGCTCTGTCACTCATTAGCGACCTTTAAACCTTAAAATACGACAAACCTAACTCACCACACTGCCATTTGTGTAGGACAACACGCCAACAGCTGTTGCTGCTAGTGGCGCCACCAAAACAGTAGTGGCAGGTTGGTATGGTGCGACCAGGGAAAGTTGAAAATAAGAAAATACCAAATTATGTAATTATGTAACAATTTTCATAAACTGCCTTCCCTAGGCTTTAGCCTAGAAAGCCTAAATGGGAAATCCGGCCCTGCTTGCCCGTCGCCGTAGGTGACGTAGCGACACCATCCACTGGATAGGGCGATGCGGGAGAAAGGTAGCTAACAATCCCAGCATTGAGTTAAAAGGCGTCGACGAGGAGTCCCGGATGGAAGGGCCCAGAAGCCACAAGCTAGGTGGTGACGCGGCAGTGTGGCGGTGTCGTGACGTCCGAGATGGAAGGGCCCAGATGCCACAAGCTAGTTGTGACACGGCAGCGAAGCGGGGCCGTGAAGTCCGCGTGACGTCCAAGAAGTGGGGCCCAGGTGCCACAATTAAGGTGGCAGCGTGGTGGGGCCGTGAGCATGACGTCCAGGACGGAGGCGAGCGATGACGGGGGCAGCAGACTGGCAGGGCTCGTGTCAGCAGCAATCTCGTATGGCGGTGAGAGCTGGATGGTAAGCCGGGGTAAAGGTGTTGGTGTTCGTCCGAGTCCCAGTGTAGTATGGCTCCCACCTCCGCGTTGGCCATCCACATCGCGTTCCTTCGAGCCTTGGAGAGATGGAACAGGAGGATCCGAAGCGCGTTCCTTCGACCCTTGGAGAGGTGGAGCAGGGGCCGAAGTGCCGCTTACTGGGTGCCTTATTGTGTATTTACCTAGTTGTGAAATACAGGAAAAGAGCCGTACTAGGCTCGTGCTGTCCCGTCTCCATAACGCTTATTATCCAGTTTGGCTTTAAATTCATGAATCGTTTTTGCACACAGTCTCCTCGTCAAGTCCGTTCCATGTTGTTATGCTTCTGTATGGAAAACTGTATTTCTTGATGTCTCTCCTATACAGTCGCTCTTCTTCAATTTCTTACCATTGCCTCTTGTCACACTTCTGTCACGTATACCAGGGGAAATCTGGCGAGGGTAACTGTGGCAACCCGGAAGCTACACTGATCCTGTGTCCCGGGGTAAAGGGTTCTTACTAGAGATGTGCCGATACCACGATGTTGACCGATACCGATACTAACCTTACAACCGATACCGATACCGATACTTACTTTTCTGCCGATAAAGATACCGATAGTATGATCCGATACTCCGACACTAAAAAATGGCAGATATTTTGCCGATACCGATACCGATACTTTTTTATTTTATATCCGTAAGATTATTAAAGTATAGAATTACAAAAAGTACAAAATTAAAAGTAAGGGACTTTTGGAATAACTTTAATTCAATGTTTTGAAAGCTGATAGTAAAAAGAAAAAAAAAGAAAGTCATGTTTGTCTTCAATCCCATAACATATTAGCCAGAAAAATATCGGAGTATCGGCACATTTTCACCTTGCCGGTACCGATACCGATACTACAAATATAGAACGATACTGCCAATACCGGTACCGACACTATCGTAACATCTCTAGTTCTTACCCACCGCAGGATAAAAAAAAAAAATAAAAAAAAAATGCGACGGAGATTATCACCGAGACTACGCGCAGCAATAGAGTATGCCCCGACTTTACCTTCACATGGGAAAGGAGTAACGGTTTCTGTGGTTAATGTCAATTTCTTTTTATCTAGACCTTATCCCGCCTCATTGTTGTGGTCACCATATACTTAGAGATAAGGATTCTTTGTTGGAGGATTCTTTTGTTTCCCCAGCTAAATATGATTATTGTAGTTCTCATTACGCAAGTATCAGATTGGACTCAGGACGCTTCGCTGCGCCCACCACATTTGTACGCAGAGGGCCGTCACGTACACACTCGGTAATGTATTTGATTTCACCGCGTCTTATTTTCTCTTGTGCTAGATTTTCTAGTTTAGTTATAAGAACTCACATGAAGCATTCAAACACTTTGCAAAATAACTACAATGAGTGTAATGAAATTCAGAACACTAAATCGCCTTCCATATTGCTTGTTGTACTAAAGTCTCAGGAGTATACTGTTGACAAAAACAGTCGGCAACGCTCACGCGAGGCTGATGCTGAACTAAGAATTTAAGGCGCATGGAAACAAAAGTTGTCAGGGGTAAAACGCTTGTTCTCCGTTGACACCGACAGTAAATTTCTTCTTTATGAACAGAAAGATAAGGCAATTGGCACTGCCTTTTCACGGTGGAATTTGTGGCAGTTTTTCAAGCGTAACAAGGTGTGAAATACTACTCATCTTTGCCTGTTCCTATACTCTTTTTCATCTTCGCCTCCTTTCTTCTCACGGCCTCTAACAGGGAAATCATCTTTTTCTTGATTTTTCCCGTCTTCCCAATTCTCTGGGCTATTTCTAGCCACGCCTCATTGTGAAGCATTTTATTAAGATGGCTTGAGTGCTTTGCATCCCACAATAAAGTCTCCTCGTAACAGCTTATATGAAGGACAGTATCGTCACTCCAATCGGCTATGGTGGTAAGGCACGCCGTTCATACGAGTAGTTCACACGAAGTGGATCAATAGGATTCTGACTACTGAGCCATCAACGAGTTGAGCAAACTCGGTGTAGCCAGTTTTTTTTTTTTTTTTTTTTTCACAGCTAAGGAGACAGCTCAAGGGCGCAAAGAAAAAAAAAAGAAAAAAAAGGCCCGCTACTCACTGCTCCCGAACAGAGGTTAAAGGAGTGTCCAAAATCAGAGGTTAATTTCGGGAGGAGAGGTGTCCTGATACCCTCCTCTTGAAAGAGTTCAAGTCGTAGGCAGGAGGAAATACAGATGAGGGAAGATTGTTCCAGAGTTTACCAGCGTGAGGGATGAAAGAGTGAAGATGATGGTTAACTCTTGCATAAGGGGTTTGGACAGTATAGAGATGAGCATGAGTAGAAAGTCGAGTGCAGCGGGCCGGGGGAGGGTGGGAGGAATGCAGTTAGCAAGTTCAGAAGAGCAGTCAGCGTGGAAATATCGATAGAAGATAGAAAGAGAGGCAACATTGCGGCGGAATTTAAGAGGTAGAAGACTATCAGTATGAGGAGAAGAGCGAAGAGCTGGTGAGACGAAGAGCCTTAGCCTCCACTCTGTCCAGAAGAGCTGTGTGAGTGGAGCCCCCCCACACATGAGATGCATACTCCATACGAGGGCGGACAAGGCCCCTGTATATGGACAGCAACTGTGCAGGGGAGAAGAACTGGCGGAGACGGTACAGAACGCCCAGCCTCGAGGAAGCTGATTTAGTAAGAGATGAGATATGAAGTTTCCAGTTAAGATTTTGAGTTAAGGATAGACCGAGGATGTTTAGTGTTGAGGAACGTGATAGCTGGGTGTTGTCAAAGAATAGGGGATAGTTGTTTGGAAGATTGTGTCGAGTGGATAGGTGGAGAAACTGTGTTTTTGAGGCGTTGAAGGACACCAGGTTCTTCTTGCCCCAATCGGAAATAATAGTAAGGTCTGAGGCTAAGCGTTCTGCAGCCTCCAGCCTTGAGTCGTTAAGTTCCTGAAGGGTGGGTCTTCTATTAAAAGAAGTTGAATAATGCAGAGTGGAATCATCGGCGTAGGAATGGATAGGACAGTTCGTTTTGGAAAGAAGATCATCAATGAACAACAGAAAAAGAGTGGGAGATAGGACAGAACCCTGTGGGACACCACTGTTAATAGATTTAGTGGAAGAACAGTGACCGTCTACCACGGCAGAAATAGAACTGTCAGAAAGGAAACTGGAGATAAAGGTACAGAGAGAAGGATAGAAACCGTAGGAGGGTAGTTTAGAAAGCAAAGATTTGTGCCAGACCCTATCAAAAGCTTTTGATATGTCCAGCGCAATAGCAAAAGTTTCACCGAAACGGCTAAGAGAGGATGACCAAGAGTCAGTTAAGAAGGCTAGGAGATCACCAGTAGAACGCCGATTGCGGAACCCATACTGGCGATCAGATAGAAGGTCAGAAGTGGAAAGGTGCTTTTGAATCTTCCGGTTAAGGATTGATTCAAAAGCTTTAGATAGACAAGAAAGTAAAGCAATAGGACGGTAGTTTGAGGGATTGGAGCGGTCACCCTTCTTGGTACAGGCTGTACAGCCTGTACCTAAGAAGGGTTACTGTCCGCTGAGGACTTGTACGTCTGTTCCCCCTCGGCCTTTTGTATTGCAGAACAACTGCCTGAATCATGAAAACAATTCCCGTGGATATGGCAAAAGGCAGCCTTCCGCTGATGGTTTGGCCTAGGGTTCTGAGAAGAGGAGTGTGGTTTACTGTCCGCTGAGGACTTGTACGTCTGTTCCCCCTCGGCCTTTTGTATTGCAGAACAACTGCCTGAATCATGAAAACAATTCCCGTGGATATGGCAAAAGGCAGCCTTCCGCTGATGGTTTGGCCTAGGGTTCTGAGAAGAGGAGTGGTTTACTGTCCGCTGAGGACTTGTACGTCTGTTCCCCCTCGGCCTTTTGTATTGCAGAACAACTGCCTGAATCATGAAAACAATTCCCGTGGATATGGCAAAAGGCAGCCTTCCGCTGATGGTTTGGCCTAGGGGTTTGTGTGATGAATGATGCGCCCCTGTAACCTCCTGACCTCCTATCTGAGCCCCGTCTCGAATGTGTTGATTCCTACGTTTTCGCGAAACAAGAATGTTCAGAATGTCCTGATTGTTTGCAAAACTACATGTGAGAGATGCCTTACTTTGTGCTTGCAATGCTGCTGCTGTGGCGAGGGGTTGATGGTGAGGGTGTCCTGAACCTTGACCTCTAACTCTGAGACGAAGTCAACCAACTTCCGCTCGGTTTGAAGGCCAAAGGAAGGGCAGAACGGCGGTTCTTCTCTGAAATATGAAATAAGTAAAAAACAACTCAGCTGTCTTCACCTGGTGCGAAGCCAGAGCGCGTCTTCCAAGCTCTTGACACGTCAAACGCCAGCTGATTGGCCTCAATCATGGCGTTGTTGAGGAATTTTTGGAGGAGACTCAACGTGTGTGCATGCGTCTAACGATGCTTGTTTTACTCCCGCCCCGAAGATTTTAATGAAATTCCTTTAAAAACCTCATAGTTTACACCAATGTCCCCGAAGCGAACGCTGAGGACTGCATCAAATTCAATGCCCGAGAGCCTGGAAGTAACCGTGACCGAATGAAAGCGATTTATCATGATCTTCCGTAATGGAGGAATTTACGATGGCAGATTCACACAAATCTAAAACTGTCGCGCCGAAAAATCGGTCTCGCCTCCCGATCCTTGTCGAATACTGGCGTGAGGTGGACTGACCCGAAGCGGGGGCGGGGAAGTGGTGGGGCCCCAGGAGGAGGGAGGTGGATCGACAGGCATTGTGTTCGGCCGAGTGGGGTTAAGTATTCAGACGATTCTGAAGGTGAAGGGGCGCTATCCCTGGGAGGGGAAGAGTACGTAGCCGATCGCAAATTTACCACATTTATATCACCGGTGTTTGCACCTTGCTCCAATTCCTCCTCACTTGAAGGACGAGCCAACTGTTTAAAGGTGTCGCCGAGTTTAGCGAGAGTGTCTTTGTTCATACTATGGTGTAAATCATTTACAAAATAGGAGCATATGTTGATAGCTGTAAATATGAACCAATAAACGGAACGTGTATGAATGAATAGTTTGCGTTGAAAACCCAAAAAGGCAAGAAAGAATGGCTAGCAAGGTGCCTGTTTAGACGTAATAGAAGTTAAGGTTATAATGGAATGCCCTAATGATATGGGTATATATAGAAAGAATAACTATATAAACAAAGTGGTATGTTAAGTGAGTATACCATTGAAGCTCACGTTTTCTCTCGAGCGGTGAAAAGAAAACGGAGGCAGGGCACACTGATGAAGATTAACTTTGATCAGGGAACTCACACTATACTCAATAGACTCGCTAGCAAACAATAAGAAAGAATCAATATCGTATGCGAATGAACGTTACTCTCACAATTATGACTGAAGAACAGTGTTAGGAACACAGAAATAAAAAAATCGTGCCTCTGCACGGATAATAATGAAAATGAGCCGAGTCGGCATATTTGGACAAGAATGGAATATCCACAAATACCAAGATTAATCAGCAGATGTAGTGGAGAGGGCGACGGCCTGTGATGCCCTGGGTGACGTGCAGTCGTTGTAGGCGCGTCAGGAAACCTCGGCCGCGGCCACAGCGGCGGTGAGAGGTGAGGGATGGGCTGACATCGGAGGACTCGCAATGGAGGTTGAAAAACTGCTGACCCAGCACGCGGCTGCCTGCCGCCAGACGTATGATGGCCGCGTCGGCCTTGTTATAGTAAGAGATGGGCGGCGGTGGCAGATAAGACGACTTGGGTGTGTAACCTCTTGAGAAGACGCCTTGCAAGAAACGGTAGTGGGAACAGCTTGCAGTCACCGGGAGATGGCCGCGGGTACCCTTGCTGACTGTTTGCCGGAAGAGGTTTGGGCCGATGCTCCCGGCAGCGGCGGTGGTGCCGCCAGCTGTGGAGCGAGGGGCATGCGGGGTGGCCCAAGGTCAGCGGGGCGTGCCTCCTCCTTGCTGGTGTGAATACTTCCGCCGTATCGTGGAGTGGCTTGCAGTGTTCGTAGCAGTGCTGGCTTTAAGCGGGGGAGCGGCTTGTAGATTGTGGCCCTCGCGTTCGGCTGCGTAGGCCGGAGGGTGTGCTCGGGGCTTGGCTTGACGCCCATAGAGTTGCTGGACGCCTGGAGAGTTGCTTGTCGCTGGTGTGCTCGAGGCTTGTAGGCTGGACGCCTGTAGAGTTGCTTGTAGCTGGTGCGCTCGAGGCTTGTAGGCTGGACGCCTGTAGAGTTGCTTGTAGCTGGTGTGCTCGAGGCTTGTAGACTGGACGCCTGTAGAGTTGGGCTGGACGCCTGTAGAGTTGCTGTTGGTGTGCTCGAGGCTTGGATGTAACGGGCTTGTCGGGGGGCGTTTAAAAGGTGTTGATTAAGACTTCAGCTTCCTTAAGGCGAATTATATTCGTAGCCTTTATGTACGCGACTGTCGTTGTGTGTCAGTCGGACTCTCGTGAAGGAGTGGCGAGTTACAGGTTGGAAAATAATTGTTACAATTGGTCACGTATGTCACGCACCATCGGAGTGCTAAGTACAAAACTGAGACGGTAAACACTGACGGACGACATTCCTATAAGGTGGCGTGATCTATCTGTCGTGGGTTTTTTTGACACAATTGTATGCCTAATTCGTGGTGATATTAAATAATAATAATAATACATTGATATCCTACTATAACACTGCGGGTCTACCAGTGATCGCGACGACCTCGATATATAAAAAATCGAAATAGCAGTCTATCGTACCATGAACACTGCCTATGACACAATTATATAAAACACTGGCTATGGTAAGAACAGATGTGGATAATATATAAAAAATAGGGAGAGGACACCAACGTGTGTGACATGAAACTCTCAAAAGATAAATAAAAAAGATAAATAATATATGTATAAGAATAAACTATCAACTGGCATGAATTACAGACAATGAAACGTCAAAAAAAAATACAGTAGTGCATGACGACGAGACTGACGAACATCAGAAACATTGGTACAAAATCCAGGGTACAGGTAGGGAGATGCAAATAATCAGGCAGCGTTTCCTCCAGGGTTTCCGCAAACTCTGTTTTGTTCGCGAAAGACAATGAATTAAGGAATTAGGTCACATACGAGAATGCTGAAGAAATGAATGTCAGAGAGAGACCGAGGAAACAACACTCGATGGGTATGGAAAACCAAACCAGATGAACGACGGACGGTACGTTGTATGTTAGTGGAGCGGATATAGCATGCTTCCGCTATGGTGACCAGTAAGTACCCCCGTTGTGGTACCCTACCTCCAGAGATGACCGACATATAGAAATGACTGAATAAAATAGTTCTTATGGAAAACAGGCGTTGGTGTTAGCTGCTTGTATGGGCACAGGGGAAGAGCGTCAGACGCGTTCACGCGGGTGAGGGATCTCTCGCATACAATCCTTCGCGATTAGAACAAAGAGACACGACGTGTGGCTACTACACACTGTCCTTAGCTGAAAAAGGAACGGGACAATTTCGTGTGCCTCAAACACGTCCGCCGTCTGAAAGGGAACATGAATGATTATGGCATCATGGGTGAAAATATTGACTCATGTCCGGGGTGAATAAAGGCGTCAGGCTATAATTTTGATAGAACAAGGCAGGTGTGACTCACCGTGCCGCATCAACCATGTTGCTAATAACCTGCTGATTAGCCGTTGCGACGGAGTTAATGACGAGGCCTGATCTAGGAGGAGAAACTGATTCACCTGGTCGATCTGTTTGACAACTATGTTGATAACCTCTACCATCTTATTTGTCTGCTCCAGCAGTACCGCAATGTTAGTATGCAATTGCGCAAGTTTTCTACAATTGGCGTTGATCACCCTTTTCTTCTAGCAAAGCAAAGGACATGAGCGTAGTGGTCCCGCAAATCGCGAACGTCCTCGTCGGTAGCCGTAAGGAACTTTGAGGCGGACCCCACGATGTTGAGCAACCCCCTCTTTACCCGAGAGTGAACTGAGTGAAAACTATAATCCATGTTTACCTCATCAACTTTTCCCCGTAAGAACAGAATCCTATCCTCCAGTAGTTGAAAAAGAGTCAGAGAGTTGGTACTAGAAGGTGCCTTTGATTCCCTAGTCTTGGTAGCCCGGATGGCGTCTGCCATGCCGAGTAGTTTTTCTGAGACTATCCTGATTATGTCCGTGCTGTTGGTCAAGGAAGTATATGGATATTTTACGAGGAGCACATCTTCTATGAGGAAGACCTCTCCTATGTGTGCCGTGAGGGCACCAGGCTTCAGGTGGATGGGTGTGGTTAAAAGCAAGCAGGAGCAAGGACAACAAGATGGTCAGAAAACGCAACATCATGATCTGCAAGTGGTGGGAATGAAGTAATTAAACCCGTGGTCTCAAGTTATAGCTATGGGTGTTGGGATTATCTTGTTGAACATTTGACTCTGAGGGGGAAGTACCAATATCAAGGTCCAAAGGTGAGGGAATTACTTTCAGACGATCACTGTGAACTTCTATACTGACTCCACTATTCGACTCGAGAACCTCGAACCGATTACCCCTGACATTCCGAACAACTCGGTAAGGACCCACAAATTTAGCCCCCAGTTTCGAACTCCTTTCCGCTTGCTTAATCATGACTGTGTCACCCTCTTTGAAATTCACCGGGACGGCCTGTTTGTGTTGTTTTGACATCATTTCAACCTTCGTAGCTGTTAACGTACACCTAACTTCTGAGTGTATCTTGGAAAACATATGCATCTGCTGTTGTGCGTACCTATCAATGTTGTAGAGAGGTTGCTGAAGTCGTACGGAAGACGTTTCTCCACCCCATACAAAATGTAGTAGGGAGACTTCCCCGTAGAGTCGTTTACCGACGTATTTATGGAAGCGGCTATATGCGATAGCCAATCCTCCCAATTATCGTGGAGAAAAAAACAGCGGTCACCCCGCGCCTGTGCCTTCGCTACCTCGTTCTCCTCCAAGCCACGAGAACTCACCAACAAACTCCGGGGACAGGCGTACAAGGGAAGAAGGAGTCAACGCACCTGCCGTCCGCGGCACCGCACCTGCCGTCCGCGGCAACGCACAAGGCGCCAGCTACAAGCATCTCACAAGCCGCCACCTACGTGGCGCCAGCTACAAGCATCTCACAAGCCGCCACCTACGTGCAACTCACAAGGCGCCAGCTACAAGCATCTCCCAAGTCGCCACCTACGTGCAACTCACAAGGCGCCAGCTACAAGCATCTCCCAAGTCGCCACCTACGTGCAACTCACAAGGCGCCAGCTACAAGCATCTCCCAAGTCGCCACCAAATGTAACGGGCTTGTCGGGGGGCGTTTAAAAGGTGTTGATTAAGACTTCAGCTTCCTTAAGGCGAATTATATTCGTAGCCTTTATGTACAAGAAGCGACGGAGCGAGAGCGACTGTCGTTGTGTGTCAGTCGGACTCTCGTGAAGGAGTGGCGAGTTACAGGTGAGGATTGAGGCCAGAGAGGGCATAGAAAACATCATTTTGAAGAATCTTTATAACAGGCATAAAGGAGTCAGAGGGGGGATGAGTAGGAGGAATATGCCCAGAATCGTCCAGAGTGGAGTTTTTAGAAAAAGTTTGAGAGAAGAGTTCAGCCTTAGAGATAGATGAGACGGCAGTGTTGCCGTCAGGACCGAGGAGTGGAGGGAAAGATGAAGAAGTGAAGTTGGAGGAGATGTTTTTGGCTAGATGCCAGAAGTCACGGGAAGAGTTAGAGAAAGCAAGGTTTTGACATTTTCTATTAATGAAAGAATTTTTGGTTAGTCGGAGAATAGATTTGGCACGATTTCGGGCAGAAATATAAAGTTCATAATTAGCATTAGTTTGAAGGCTCTGGTACCTTTTGTGAGCTACCTCTCTATCACTGACAGCACGAGAACAAGCGTGATTAAACCAAGGCTTTTGAGCGGTAGGAGGAGAGAAAGAACGAGGAATGTATGCCTCCATTCCAGAGACAATCACCTCTGTGATGCGCTGAGCACACACAGAGGGGTCTCTATCCTGGAAGCAATAATCATTCCACGGGAAATCGGAAAAGTACATCCTCAGGTAGTCCCACCGAGCTGAAGCAAAATGCCAGAAGCATCGCCTCTTCGGTGGGTCCAGAGGGTGTACAGGAGCGATAGGACAGGATGCAGAAATAAGATTGTGATCGGAGGAGCCCAACGGAGAGAAAAGTTTGACAGAATAAGCAGAAGGGTTTGAGGTAAGGAAGAGGTCTAGAATGTTGGGCCGATCTCCAAGACGGTCGGGAATACGTGTAGGGTGCTGGACCAACTGCTCTAGGTCGTTCAGGATAGCAAAGTTGTAGGCTTGTTCACCAGGATGGTCAGTGAAAGAGGATGAAAGCCAAAGCTGGTGGTGAACATTGAAATCTCCTAGGATGGAGATTTCAGCGAAGGGAGAGTGGGTCAAGATGTGCTCCACTTTAGAATTCAAATAGTCAAAGAATTTTACATAGTTGGTAGAGTTAGGTGAGAGATAAACAGCACAGATGTATTTAGTAATAGAATGACAATAAAGTCTTAGCCAGATGGTGGAAAATTCAGAAGAGTCAAGGTCGTGGGCACGAGAGCAAGTGATGTCGTTGCGCACGTAGGCGCAACATCCAGCTTTGGATTGAAATTTAGGATAGAGATAGTAGGAGGGAACAGAGTAGAGATTGCTGTCAGTAGCCTCAGAAACCTGTGTTTCGGTAAGGAAGAGAAGGTGAGGTTTAGAGGAGGAGAGATGATGTTCCACAGAATGAAAATTAGAGCGAAGACCGCGAATGTTGCAGAAATTGAGAAGAAAGAGGTTCGAGGAGTTATCAAGACACCTCTCGGGTCGGCAGCCAGAAGGGGAGTCCTCCCTGGGGGAATTTGTGGTCCCCCCCCCAGTCGGGGACTCCGAGGCTTGGTGTATGTGCGCCATTTTGAAATTTTAATTTTGGGAAAAGGTGTATATGTTGTGTGAATGCAGTGTGGTGTGGATAGAGAGAGGATCTGTCTTTAGAGAGCATGCTGAACTACTCTCCGGTGTTGGTGAGACAATAGGGAAACGGTTAGTGAGGACATGGGAAGGGTCTTTGGAGGGCTTCAGCTCCCTTCTCACCTCCCATATATACCTCACCG
>NC_066516.1:4549832-4564910 GCF_024679095.1 Eriocheir sinensis
GATTTTGTAGGCTTACAGATCGCATAAAGCAGTGGTTCCCAAACTTTTTTACATGATGCCCCCTATTGATTTTTAAGAAATCCCCACCATCCTTTGTTTATATAAATACATACATACATACATACAATCATGTATGTGTAATATTTTTTTTTGTGGAATAAGCAATTTCTTTTTGTATGTCTTCTCCGTATTAAGTATGAAAAACAATTTCCTGCTATAAACAGATTGTGACATATCTATCTATCTATCTATGTATCTATCTATATTTTCACAATACACACCCACACCCACACTTACACACACCTCTACGGTAGCTAACTGGTTGAGGCTCTGTAGTGCCAGGCCCCCGGCCTGGTAGGCTTAAGTTCAAGCCCTGATCAGGCCGGGATTTTTCCGCTGACAAGGAGTGGTTACGATTCCCCCTTAAGCAAGAAGGATGGGGTGTGTGGTGTGTGAAGGCACGGTCTTTTTAGAAGGCCTCGGTGAAGGTGCCGGCAGTGCACAGAGATCGACTATAATGACCCATGCTCATGTCGGGATTGTACTTGCCGTGATGGTGAATTACATACTGTGTGTGTGTGTGTGTGTGTGTGTGTGTGTGTGTGTGTGTGTGTTCAAAACTACAGTTAATAAGTTACCAGGTCTTGCGTGTATAGCAGCTGTGTACAGCTGTGTGACGCACTGCTTTTGCTTGTGGAGACTTCATTGCTGCATGAGGCATGAGGTCTCCTTACACAAGTGTTGTATGTGAGGGCTGTTATGTGAGGGACCAGCCCACTCTCTCTCTCTCTCTCTCTCTCTCTTACACAGATAGATAGATAGATAAATATTTATTGACCACAAATGTACATTAAACCAAAACATCATACATAAATCGGAAGTTATTTAAGAATGTTAATTTCGTTAATATAACCACATTTCCAATTTGTAGTCCACATTCAGCACTTCCGTAAAATCTTCATATAATCACTAAAATATACACAACTCTGGTGTCGTTACTGGCATAAAAATAGTTAAAAAATTAAAACTTTACAAATTTTGATAATTATATGAAACTACTTATATCAAGAAATTTAAAAAATACACTATGATAAAAACGTAAAAACAGAGGAACCCTAAAAGATGACGAATTCTCTAAAATAAATATACTAAAATCTTAATAGCCTGGACATGTTAAGAAGACACTCTATGATAAGAAAATCTAAAAAAGAAAAACCTAAAGGAGAGGAACGTTAAAACAGAACAAATAAAAGTTAAAAACAGAACAAATAAAAGCCTGACTAAAAGCATGACATTTGGTACACAAATAGAACTATGCGATAGAACAATGATATAAGATTTACCGACTAAAAAGACAGAATTACAGAACTAAGACAATAAACGAAAGACAATTTCAATGGCGTATTGACAACACACAAACGAGCATGACTCCAGTGTTCAGGAAGACAACATCAATGATATGTAGAAAGTAAGAAATGAACAATTCTTGCTGCGACATGTGCATCTTTAGTCATAAGTTCTTGCCATGTTGCAAAGTGTTGGTGTTCTCGCAATGGCTGTGTGAGGGCGCAAGACTCCACCACGTGTAGTTCAGTCTGCACCTCCCCACACGGGCAAAGCCGCTCTTCCAGGGGAAGGCGCCCCCTGCCTCACCTATTCCACCGACCAGTCTCCACAGCTAAATCATGCCCGCACACACGTAACTTTGTAAACGATGTTCTATGTAAATCATTAAAAAACTTTCGTGTCAAATATAAGTTGTGGACAGTAAAATCAGGATTTAGGGATACATATGTCGTTCTTCTAGAAGAATTAGATGCTGCAACAGATTCTTTTAGGGCCCTAATCGCCTCACCAACATCATCCATTTCTTGAAAAATAAGATCAGAAATAAACCTGCCTGTTGGTACATTGGCTTCCATCGCGAGTATTATTGCGTGTGACCATGGGTCGTCATTTATTTCTCGCCGCTCCCTCCACATGCACCAGAAAAATTTACGTTATCTACCAATAACAAGGGCAGTCCTAGTTCTAAATAACATAGGTCATTGCAGGTTGTCATACGCACACCCAATAGTTGTTTGATACCCCAGTTATATAGTTTTACAACTGGCTTTAGATCACCATTCAACCACGACTCCCACCCATAGAGTACGGTCGACATCAGCGCGGCATCAAACACTCGTCTCTTTACATAAAACGGGGTATCGTTGTTCTTCTTTACAAATGAGGCGAACTTTAAAATATGGCACATTCGCGTCTGTGCGTGGGCAGCAATAGCTGATGAGACGGACCCGTCGCTGGTGAATACACTTCCCAAGTACATATAGCGGTCACAGCATTCCACTGACACGTCGCCCACACGTAACGTCCCTCGCTCATCATAATTCACGTTAACAGCAAAAAACTTTGTTTTCTTAACATTTACTTTCATACCATAATCAGTGCAATACTGACAGAGTATGGAAAGCTTATGGTGCATGGTTTCCCTTGACGTGGAGAGCAAGACAGTATCATCCATCAGCACCAACGTGTGCAGCCACAACAGAAACCCGTCCCGCCCGCAATTCTCTTTTAATAGCTTGACCAAATCATTAATAAACAAAACAAACAAAATGCAAGAGGTGGGGGAGCCCTGGCGCACACCCAATGTGGCGGTGAGGACAGCCGCGCCAAGGACGCTGTGGGTGACGCGGTACATGGCGACCTTGAAAATTGTAACTAGTCTTGCCAGACGCCACGATGACGGGTAACTGCCTGAGATAAAAATAGTATTGAATAAAGTAGTGATTGATAAAAGCCACTGCATCGGTAATACTTTAAAACAGAGAGAGAGAGAGAGAGAGAGAGAGAGAGAGAGAGAGAGAGAGAGAGAGAGAGAACGCCCATCACCACCCTGTCTAATGATGCATGATGGCTGGACACTACAATAATGAGGTATATTCCAGAGTTGCCAACTAGCGGTATAGGGTATAGGGTCACAGGGCCCACAAAGCTTGAGCTATTCTTTCAATAATCTTAAATTACCTGTTTCTCTGGGGCTTGTAACAATTACACTTCAATACAATAAGTGACACTATTGTCAATAAAAATGTAGCTGGTCACTCTCGTTGTTTTAATTATTGGTAAACGAGAAAAAAAATATAAATGCCATCCGGCAGCCTCTCCTCATCCAAAATCGTTCTTCCATGAAAGCCCTGCGAAAGCAGGCAGAAATGAGATTAAAAAAAAAAAAAAAAAATCATTTACATTACATTATATGCTGAGTACCTGCCGTGGGTGTATCAGTGTCGCCTTCGGCGAAATTCATCAAAAACATTAGGGCGTCAGGCATCTCGACAACCCTCTCCTTCACATCAACAGAAAGGCAGGTGTTTGTGGCTTAGTGAGGTCACCGCCTTCCGCTACCAGCATATTATACTCCGCCCTCAAGTGACTGCTGGTTGTTGTGTGAGATGAACCAAGACCTTGGGTGGACGCCTGCCGCTACCAGGAGCGTGGGCAGGTCAAAGGTGATGGCGTTGAAAGCCAGGAGTTGTGGGTGGAGGGAACCACTATTGGACGGAAGCCAATGTCACACACAGACAAAAAACAAAGGAGGCTCGCTTTCCGCCGAGATGCCTGGCGCCCAAATGTTTTTGATAAATTTCGCCGAAGGCGACACTGATGCACCCAAAGCAGGTACTCAGCATATAATGTAATGTAAATAATTTTTTTTATAAGCTCATTTCTGCTTGATTTCGCAGGTCCTTCATGTAAGAACGATTTTGGATGAGGAGAGGCTGCCGGACAGCATTTATATTTTATCTCGTTTACCAATAAATAAAACAACGAGAATGATCAGCTATATTTTTATTAACAATAGTGTGACCTATTGTATTGAGGTGTAATTGTTGCAAGTCCCAGAGAAACACAGGTAATTTACGATAATTGAAAGAATAGCTCAAGCTTCGTGGGCCTTGTGACCCTATCGCTGGTGACACCTGCTAAAAATGAATATACCTTATTATAATTCAATACTTCGACGCAGCGACAGCAATTAACGGGTCTGCCTTTATTCCTTCTCTGTTTCTCTCTTCCCGGACTTGTTTGATAATTACGCCATCTTGCTTTACTCATGCTGCCCCTCCTGAGCCTGTCTTTGATCCTCTTTAAAGAGTTTATGTAGTCTTCAGGACACTATGCGTTACGTTTCTGCCTATGGCGCCGGTAGGCTTTCTTGGTGGGACTTGATGGTCGGCCCAGCCCGTTGTGGCACAGTTAAGTGTTTTATAGTGGCGCCATCTTGCTTGGCTCCTGCTGCCCCGCGGAGAGAGAATCTAGAGTCCAAGTTGATAGGTGGTCTTCTGGACATCATGTGGGTAGTCTTAGGCCACTCGGCGGTGGCTGAAAAATCACAGCTTGTGGCACCGGGCGGGGCGCGAACCCGCATCGTCCTGAACGCGCCGCTGTCATGCTAACCACTCAGCCACCGTCTCCCCATGTAAAGTGTTAAGCCACTCCGTAACGACTAAACATTGTCAGCTTGTAGCGGTGGGACTTGAACCCAGGTCCTCCAAGACATCCCGCCAGCGCGCTTACCGCTCAACCATCGCCTTCCCTCCCTTGCAATAACGCAGTGTAAAATTTCAAAAGTTACACCACCTCGGCAATTAGACGTGTACATTTCGAGAAAGCTATGTTAATTTATATATTTCGGGCAGATTATCTTTAATTTCTTTCCGTGACCTTTTGTATGTCTATAGTAGATAAGCAGATCATCCCTATCGATCGTTTCAGTTTCTTTCATCACTCTGTACACTGCAATCACTTCTCCTCTTTCCCCTCTCTTCCATGGTGGGCAAACCCAATCTTCACAATCTCTCATATACCATGTCTCTTAAGCTTGGCGCCATTTTTGTTGCTGCTCCCAATCCTCTCTCTTTTCCCAATATTATTTTTTTGTGTGTGGAAACAACACCACTGCTGCATATTCCAGTCTTGGTCGAATCACCGACATGATCAACCTTTTCATTATATCCTCATTCATGAAGAGGAATGCCAACTTAAGTAATGGTGAACAGGACCTTATATGCCATTGTAGTCTTGTTTGTGTGTTTCTCTGGAACTGAATTGTTTTGGAATGTAACACTTCAATTTTTTCTCTTGTGCCTTCTTAATTAATTTAATCACACCCTGTTTTACAATTCCAGCTAAGTCTTATGGTTGGTTCTTTGTCCGATTCAAAAACTTCAATTTTTTTACCGCTGCATTTCACATCCCACTCCTGGCTCCAACTATAAAATTTATCTTTTTTATCAGTGTGTGCAACTCAGCACGGTCAGACCGCGTGATAGACTCACGATTGCCAACCAGCATCCTCCCAGACTGAGCTTCGGAGTTCACAAGTGTCCGATCTTTGGTCATGGTTGAAAGTCCACATCCACACACCCGCGAGGCGGAACACAACCCGCGATTGACACCCGAGAGTATCCGTTCACTGCTTGGTGAACAGAGGGCACGGATGAAAGTAGATTGCCCATCCGTCTCCATTCCGCCTGAGAATCGAACCCGGAACCTCTCGGCTGAGGCGAGCGTGATAACCACTGCACAACGGAGATCCGTATGTGTGTGTGTGTGTGTGTGTGTGTGTGTGTGTGTGTGTGTGTGTGTGTGTGTTAAAGTCTGTTATGAAAGGTGTCCATTGAGAACAATGAGAGATCCTGGTACAGCTTCTGTCCTTTCGGCTTTCCCTCCTCTAAATATAACGGCTTTATTCCGAAAGCGAACGCGGGGCAATTTTGTCGGTGTGCGCTCCACTGATCGGAGTCCATTGGGTTATCTATCATAGAACCCTTCGGGTAGGTATCTGGGGCGGAATCCACAAAGGCTTAGGGCGTAGTTTTGGGCCCTTAGTGCGTAGTTTTGAGAACATCGAGATTCACAAAGCTCGCGCGGTAATAACTACCAACTAATCAATGACGTCACGGGTTAGCGCGCGGATTCACAATCCTTTACTGCGCTCTGTGTGACGCTAAATTTGTTGTTAGATAACTACTACCTCGGGAGTGTAGTAAACGCTAACAATATTATCATATTTACGTATAAATGCTTATAAATCGCTTTTTTCAACTTGAAATATAACTTTGCGAGTAGAGGAAGCCCATTTCTTTATAAAATGATGAAATATATGTACACCCTTTGAGAGATATATGATAAGTGTGGGCGGTATGGGGCGGGGAGGCGGTGGCTGAGTCGTCAAAGTAACGGCCTCGTGTTCAGGAGGACGCGAGTTCAATCCCCGCCCGGTGCCACCAAGCTGGGATTTTTCAGCCGCCGCCGAGTGGCTTAAAACTACCCACATGCTGTCCAGAAGACCACCTATCAACCCGGACTCTAGATTCTAGGATCAAAGATGAGCTCTGGGAGGGCAGGATGAGCCAATGCAAGATGGCGCCACTATAAACACTCGCCTGCGCCAGAACGGGCTGGGCCGACCATCAGGACTTACCGGAAAGAAGCCTTGGACCGATCATCAGGATCCACCGGGAAGAAGCCTACCGGCGCAATAGGCTGCAATGTAAAAAAAAAAAAAAAAAAAAAAAAAAACCGGCCGGGGGATTGCCAGACCTCCTCCCTCCTTCATCTTCCTACCTCCTCATCCATTCATCCATCCATCTCTAGATTTGTCCCTCCGTGGAGGGACCATGGACATTTGTCGGGTGACAGCTAGCCCATGAGTTGGGCTGCAGATATGGCAAGACGGTCTTAATTTTCCCTCGTTCCTTCCATCCTTCGTTCTGTCTGCCTCGATATCTGTCCCATATTTCTATTTCCTTTCTTCCTGCCTCAATCTCCTCCGTATCTTCTTTTTCTTCGTAGGTAACAAGACATCGAACAGCAGAGTTACCTTGACGTAAATGTGCAGCAAACAACGAAATAATTGAATTCGTAGATACGATTTAGCACAGTTTGCCTTAAAGGGAAGAAAAAATGGGAAAAGAGAATGGGTTTCTTGAACCAGCAGCTGGAGGGGGCTCCCTAGGATTGGCTGACGGTTCTGTAAACGTGCTTGCGATTCGCTGCAAGGCCAATGACGTCGTCAACCAATCAGCGGCCTCGCTGACTTAGCGCGCATCTAGCTACCATCTAAGGCTTGCTTCGTGAATCTGACGCTAACGTCGGTCGCTAAATCAATAGTGCGTAGTTATGTTAATTCGTAGTTAGTGAGTATGTTTGTGGTTTCCGCCCCTGTTTCGTTGTGCTTATCGTTGCTGAAATGACCAGCGTCAGTATACTGGAACATAAAGCTTTGTCAATGCAAATAGCAAATATCGGTCTCCCTTCCATAAAAAAGACGTAGCAGATAAAACATTAAGTTTGAGTAAACAAAAGAATTCGCTATCTGTATAGAGAACGAAAGGATGCAGTAAAGGTCTAATCACTGCCCACGTTTACGTAGTTACAATGAAATGACACAATGTAAAAATGGTTACGCCATTTACATTGTTTTAATTTGTATATAGTGTCAAGTCTGTCAAAACTCAGAGAGTTCATATAGGATCCTCAAGGGAATGTCTGGTTGCACATTTGGGCATTCTATGGTCAGGTGTTCTTAATGAAAATAATATCTAGTTGCACATATGAAAATTCTGCGCTCAGATATCTATATCATTAAAATACTCATAAAATTTTTGCAGATCATCTGTGAGCTTCGAGAGCGCATATGTGAACAACTGTGCTCACCAAGATTACTCCAGCAGTAGTGTCAGCGATGGCCCGGGGAGAGGAGTGTTGGGACGGAGACGCCAGGAACGCAAGGAGACATGCAGGTGAGAGAGAGAGAGAGAGAGAGAGAGAGAGAGAGAGAGAGAGAGAGAGAGAGAGAGAGAGAGAGAGAGAGAGAGAGAGAGAGAGAGAGAGAGAGAGAGAGAGAGAGAGAGAGAGAGAGAGAGAGAGAGAGAGAGAGAGAGAGAGAGAGAGAGAGAGAGAGAGAGAGAGAGAGAGAGAGAGAGAGAAAGACAGAGAGAGATAGTTTTTTAGAAAAACGATGAGAGAGAGATAGAGAGAGAGAGAGAGAGAGAGAGAGAGAGAGAGAGAGAGAGAGAGAGAGAGAGAGAGAGGAGAGAGCGAGAGAGAGAGAGAGAGAGAGAGAGAGAGAGAGAGAGAGAGAGAGAGAGAGAGAGAGAGAGAGAGAGAGAGAGAGAGAGAGAGAGAGAGAGAGAGAGAGAGAGAGTTATTCCCGACCGTCTTGGAGACCGGCCCAACATTCTAGACCTCTTCCTTACCTCAAACCCTTCTGCTTATTCTGTCAAACTGTTCTCTCCGTTGGGCTCCTCCGATCACAATCTTATTTCTGCATCCTGTCCTATCGCTCCTGTACACCCTCTGGACCCACCGAAGAGGCGATGCTTTTGGCATTTTGCTTCAGCTCGGTGGGACGACCTGAGGATGTACTTTTCCGATTTCCCGTGGAATGATTATTGCTTCCAGGATAGAGACCCCTCTGTGTGTGCTCAGCGCATCACAGAGGTGATTGTCTCTGGAATGGAGGCATACATTCCTCGTTCTTTCTCTACTCCTCACGCTAAAAAGCCTTGGTTTAATCACGCTTGTTCTCGTGCTGTCAATGATAGAGAGGTAGCTCACAAAAGGTACCAGAGCCTTCAAACTAATGCTAATTATGAACTTTACATTTCTGCCCGAAATCGTGCCAAATCTATTCTCCGACTAACCAAAAATTCTTTCATTAATAGAAAATGTCAAAACCTTGCTTTTTCTAACTCTTCCCGTGACTTCTGGCATCTAGCCAAAAACATCTCCTCCAACTTCACTTCTTCATCTTTCCCTCCACTCCTCAGTCCGAACGGCAACACTGCCGTCTCATCTATCTCTAAGGCTGAACTCTTCTCTCAAACTTTTTCTAAAAACTCCACTCTGGACGATTCTGGGCATATTCCTCCTACTCATCCCCCCTCTGACTCCTTTATGCCTGTTATAAAGATTCTTCAAAATGATGTTTTCTATGCCCTCTCTGGCCTCAATCCTCAGAAGGCTTATGGACCTGATGGAGTGCCTCCTATTGTCCTTAAAAACTGTGCCTCCGTGCTGTCACCCTGCCTGGTCAAACTCTTTCGCCTCTGCCTGTCAACATCTACCTTTCCTTCTTGCTGGAAGTATGCCTTCATACAGCCTGTACCTAAGAAGGGTGACCGCTCCAATCCCTCAAACTACCGTCCAATAGCTTTACTTTCTTGTCTATCAAAAGCTTTTGAATCAATCCTTAACCGGAAGATTCAAAAGCACCTTTCCACTTCTGACCTTCTATCTGATCGCCAGTATGGGTTCCGCAAGGGGCGTTCTACTGGTGATCTCCCAGCCTTCTTAACTGACTCTTGGTCATCCTCTCTTAGCCGTTTCGGTGAAACTTTTGCTATTGCGCTGGACATATCAAAAGCTTTTGATAGGGTCTGGCACAAATCTTTGCTTTCTAAACTACCCTCCTACGGTTTCTATCCTTCTCTCTGTACCTTTATCTCCAGTTTCCTTTCTGACCGTTCTATTTCTGCCGTGGTAGACAGTCACTGTTCTTCCACTAAATCTATTAACAGTGGTGTCCCACAGGGTTCTGTCCTATCTCCCACTCTTTTTCTGTTGTTCATTGATGATCTTCTTTCCAAAACGAACTGTCCTCTGCATTACTCAACTTCTTTTAATAGAAGACCCACCCTTCAGGAACTTAACGACTCAAGGCTGGAGGCTGCAGAACGCTTAGCCTCAGACCTTACTATTATTTCCGATTGGGGCAAGAAGAACCTGGTGTCCTTCAACGCCTCAAAAACACAGTTTCTCCACCTATCCACTCGACACAATCTTCCAAACAACTATCCCCTATTCTTTGACAACACCCAGCTATCACCTTCCTCAACACTAAACATCCTCGGTCTATCCTTAACTCAAAATCTCAACTGGAAACTTCATATCTCATCTCTTACTAAATCAGCTTCCTCGAGGCTGGGCGTTCTGTACCGTCTCCGCCAGTTCTTCTCCCCTGCACAGTTGCTGTCCATATACAGGGGCCTTGTCCGCCCTCGTATGGAGTATGCATCTCACACAGCTCTTCTGGACAGAGTGGAGGCTAAGGCTCTTCGTCTCATCAGCTCTCCTCCTCATACTGATAGTCTTCTACCTCTTAAATTCCGCCGCAATGTTGCCTCTCTTTCTATCTTCTATCGATATTTCCACGCTGACTGCTCTTCTGAACTTACTAACTGCATGCCTCCCCCCCTCCCGCGGCCCCGCTGCACTCGACTTTCTACTCATGCTCATCCCTATACTGTCCAAACCCCTTATGCAAGAGTTAACCATCATCTTCACTCTTTCATCCCTCACGCTGGTAAACTCTGGAACAATTTTCCTTCATCTGTATTTCCTCCTGCCTACGACTTGAACTCTTTCAAGAGGAGGGTATCAGGACACCTCTCCTCCCGTATTTGATCTTCCTTTTCTGCCACCTCATTTGTATCTTTTTTAGGAGCAGCGAGTAGCGGGCTTTTTTTTTATTATTGTTTTCTTTTTTGTGTGTGCCCTGGAGCTGCCTCCTTTGTTGTAAAAAAAAAAAAAAATAGGAAAGATACCATAAAATGAGTGTTATTATGTTGCTCCTTAGCATTCATTAACATTTAAGTAGGATCCTATGGTTTCCTCGGAGTGAAGCTCACATATACGTAGTTATTATAATATACTGACTTAAAAATCTGTCAGATTCTATATACTCCTAGATAGATTTTTTGAGTTTAAATATAACAAAGACAAAAATCAGTAGTCTGTATAATTCATGTAGCAGAGATATAATTCGATTGTCTATACCTTATCTATAATAATCTTTTAACCTGCTGGAGGGCATACAACCATAATTTTGTTATAATCTAGTATTGTTATGTCTTTATTCCCCTAATATCACATTCAACAGAATATGAACAACCAAGTGAAGAAATTTACCCCACAATACCATCAAGTGAGAAGGCCTCCCTCCTCCAGTACAGCGGCGAGGACAAGGAAGTTCAGCGTCGAGACTCTCCTCTTTTTATAAAAACTTACAAGACAAGATTTTGGATTGTTTTCAGCACTTCATTCCTATGCTGGCTTCATGTGAGTTACTGTTTCAGTATTTTTTGTTTTTACTTTGCACATATGTTGGTTTTATGATAAATTACATTATTAGTTTGCTTTTATTTAAAGTAGCATCATGCATCTACTTTTCATGGTTATTCTGATCTCCCTGTGCCTCTAAAGTTTCCAAGTGGGGTTAAATTTAATGTCATTGGGGTTTATAAGTAAACAGAGAGGTGATAAGCAGAATAAAAGCTTTTACATCATTCATATCCAGAAACAACATCAGTATGACGTGTACAAGCATGTATGGTCTATTCTGTCAATGGAAAGCAAAACGTTCAGAGGTCTTCGTCTTGGTTTGGGATTTGGTTAGATTATCTAATCCAACCTGATCTAATTTCAAACCAAGACCAAGCCCTGGACCAAGAGTTTCGTTCACCTATTAGAAGAGAAAAAACAACAACAACCTACAATCGGCCCTTGACCGACAAACAAAATATGTATAAAGGGGTTGACGCTCGTGGAAAGGAGTTCTATAGTCGATTCCACGATAGCTGGCGGGCCTAATCCTTCAAGGATGGACTCGCGGACTTGGCATCATTGGTTACGTGATGGGCTCTGCACCGTGACATAGGGCCGCTTTCACAGTCGTTTTGTTTGTTTTGATCGTTACCAATGGCGGCGATCGCCGCTAGTGTTTCCACGTAAAGCTGGCCGATGGGGTAGTGGCGGCTGCGGGGTTAGCCTAGCCCCGCAGCTTACCACACACTCTCGACACCTCTCGTTTCCTCTGCACCCTCCACTACCCCATAGGCCAGTTTCACGTGGAAAACTACAGCGTCGATCGCCGCCATTGGTAACGATCAAAGCAAACAAAATGACTGTGAAAACGGCCCAGAGCCTACTATCTCTGGTTTACTGCTACCTCTTAAAATCAATACTTGGTATCTAATGTAGTTATTCTTATAATCGCTCTTCCTTATGGCTATTAATTAGTTTATTACCCACAAATAATGGAAATATATTTCAAGATTAATGATAGCACAATAAAAGAAGAGAGAAGGCTATTACCTCGGGCCAATGTTTATGTTATAACTACGTAGCATCACTGCACACTATCACTAAGCCAGGACTAAAAATATACCAAGAAATCTTACAATAAATGAGTTAACGAATGACGCTATGTAGACTAGGATGACCAACCATTCCTTAAAATACGGAGTAGTTCCGTATTGGAGAATGATATGATGCGTTCCGTTTTGAACCAATACGGAACGCCATTTGTTCCGTTGTGGTGAAATATTTCGAGTCTTTGACCGATCTGAAAAGAGTGACCGACCCAGGGCCCGGATCCAAAGAGAAGGCTACTTACCGACATCGGTATCGTTACCGAGCGTTGGCCCGGACGACATTGCTAAATTCAGATCCAAAGAGGAGACTTAACGATATTGCTCGGGCTTCGCTACTGCAGAAAGCCAACTGATTCGGTAAGCGCCACGATGTCATCAGACTCGACAGCCAATCACAGCAAGTCTTTGAAAAAATTTCAGCCAATCATACGGCTGCATTCCTCAGCTGTGGCGGCCAACGTTGTCAGATTGTCGTTAGGGATGGGCAAGTATCGTTAATTTGAGTACCGGTAGTACCGGTACCGAAAACTCAGGTACCGTTAGTGCCGGTACCGGTATCCGAAGGAGTATTTTTTTTTTTTATCTCTATGACTTCTGATGAAATTCCCAAATGAATTTCCTGTAAAGAAAACTCTCTCTCTCTCTCTCTCTCTCTCTCTCTCTCTCTCTCTCTCTGAATGAAGTGAATATTTATTTTTTCGATAAAAAAATAGCATGTATATATTAAGTTATTATGGATGTACTCGATAATAGTCTAATAACAATAACAATATTTATTAGCAACCTAAAAAAGAAAAAGAATCGGACATGAAGAATTATCCAGTAACTCCAATAAATAAATAAAATAATAAAATAATGGAAACGGGAGCTGTGATGGAAACGGAAAGCAGGACAAAATGGTGGGAACTTGGGGGGACGGTCAGCGAGGCAGACTCAGCGTCTCCATACAGGGCCCATACCGCGTGATACCACATTGAGGCGGGCGGGCGAGCACCGAGCGTCACTAAGATCCAAACGGTACCGGTACTAGCGGCAATGCGCAGTGCCGAGTGATCATGACGCTTCCCGGCACCCAAGTGATCATGAGGCTTCGCGGTACCGGTACCTGGTACCGCGAAGCGACGAGTGCTGGCGTTCCACTGGGTTCCATTCAGTTCAGTAAAGATTTACCCCCTTAATAGGGGGACAGGGCCTTTGCTCAAAGGCGGCCCTGTAAAGGGGGGGGGGGGGGGGGCAATTCAAGTCCCGGCGGATGTAGGGACGCCTCCGCCGCCGCCAAAGCCACGGGTAACAGCCGGCGAGCAGCGACGGAGGCACGGGACCTCCGGGTAGGCGCCCAGAAGCAGCCCGTAGCGGTACACGGGCGAGCAGCCGACCAGTCGACTTGACTGCAGCAGGGGGGCCCAAAGCGAGGATGACCACGCTGGTCAACCTCGCCGCCTCAGAAGGGCCACCCGGCTGCTTGCCCACAGAGTGCTGGCGTTCCACTTGGGTTCCACTCTTCTTCTTTGGGGATTTACCCCCTAAACAGGGGGAACGGGCCTTTGTCAAAAGCGACGGCCCATCGCAGGTGGGAGCCCGCCGGCTGGCGTGCCGGCGGTTGTAGGGACGCCTGCGCCGCCGCCACAGCCACGGGTAACAGCCGGCGAACAGCGACGGAGGCACGGGCTCTCCGGGCAGGCGCCCAGTAGACACCCGTAGCGGTACTCGTGCGAGCAGCCGACTAGTCGACTTGACTGCGGAGGGGTGGCCCAAAGCGAGGATGACCCCACGGGTCCATCTCGCCTCCGCAGAAGGGCCACCCGGCTGCTCGCCAGAGGAGTGCTGGCGTTCCACTGGGTTCCACTCTTCTTCTTATGGGATTTACCCCCTAAATAGGGGGAACGGGCCTTTGTCAAAGCGACGGCCCGTCGCAGGGGGGAACCCGCCGGCTGGCGTGCCGGCGGGTGTAGGGGACGCCTCCGCCACAGCCACGGGTAACAGCCGGCGAGCAACGACGGAGGCACGGGCTCTCCGGGCAGGCGCCCAGTAGACACCTGTAGCAGACTCGTGCGAGCAGCCGACCAGTCGACTTGACTGCGGAGGGGTGGCCCAAAGCGAGGATGACCTCACGGGTCCATCTCGCCTCAGCAGTAGGGCCACCCGGCTGCTCGCCCGAGGAGTGCTGGCGTTCCACTGTTCCACTCAAGCTCGCGTGGTCTTTTATACCCCCGGAAGATGTGGTGTGCACGGCCAGGCTGCGCCGAGGTGTGCGCGGTTGGCCAGTCATCGTGCCAGTTGCGCGCGCAGTCTTCTGGTAGGAAGGGACATTTCAGGTTTCTGCTGGATGTTGATTTCCGGTTTCTTGGTGTAGATTAGTACAGATTCTGTCATCTTCAGTCTCTTGATATCATGCTCTCTCTCTAAAATGATGGTATTATTTTGTAAGTGTTGCCTTTTTAGGATGTGTCCGTGCTCCTGGAAATAGTGTATCATTATTGCGCCGTCCTGTAGATGGGATGTTATCCTCTTCGACAGTGTTGTTGTGACGCCGATGTACCTTGAGTTACGGTGACTGCAGTCACCAGTGGTGCATGTGTGTTAGTACACGACGTTCACTTCTTGCAACTGGTCTGTCGATGGGAGGCAGCTGTTCTTCATTACTAGGTTGGCGGTCTTCCTTGATTTGTAGTATATAACTAAGTCGAGCTTGGTGTCCGGGTTGGTTGGTTTGACGTTCTTGTCGATTATGGACTTGAGCGCTTTTTCATCATCTTTGTTAGAGGAAGACATGGTGTTTTTGTAGTAAAGTTTGATACTTGGTTTTGCTTGTTCTGGTGAGGCTTAAGCCATGAACGTGTCAAGTCGCTGTCGT